>NC_081374.1:11439336-11739336 GCF_030684315.1 Stegostoma tigrinum
TGATGACCATGAAATCATTGCCAATTGTTGGGAAAACCTGCCTGGTTCACTAATATCCTTCAGGGAAGGAAATCTGCCATCTTCACCTGGTCTGGCCTACGTGTGACTCCAGACACACAGCAATGTAGTTCACTCTTATCTGCCCTCCGAAAAGGCCTCTTCAGGGGCAGGCAATAAATGCCTGCCAGCCAGTGACACCCATGTCCCATGAGTGAATAGAAAAACAGGTCAAAAAGCTACCTCAAATCCTCTTTTTCTTGCAAGTAGTTTCATGTCACCTTTGAAGGCCTTCTGGAATTCCATAAAGAAAACATCCATAGACACTCCAGGTCTAAAAAGTTCAATTTAATTAGCCAGGCTCAATTTGCCCCTTTCAACTCTGTCTTAGTTCTTTTTGACAGGCTCATATTTGTTCAAGTACTCTCAGGCTCTCCACCATGAATGATTCTAGTAGCCTCCCATAGCAGACATTGAACAGATGTCCACATTAGGCCATAAGAATCATAGAATCCCTACTGTGTGGAAACAGGCCCTTTGGCCCAACAGGTCCACAGTGGCCCTCAGAGCATCCCACCCAGACCTATCCCCCTATAACCCACCTAACTTAGATATCCCTCGACACTACGGGCAATTTTCCATGGCCAATCCACCTAGCCTGCACATCTTTGGACTGTGGGAGGAAACCAGAGCAAACCCACGCAGGTAACAAAGCATGGAGCTGGATGAACGCAGCAGGCCAAGCAGCATCTTAGGAGCACAAAAGCTGACGTTTTGGGCCTAGACCCCTTTTCTGATGAAGGGTCTAGGCCTGAAGCATCAGCTTTTGTGCTCCTAAGATGCTGCTTGGCCTGCTGTGTTCATCCAGCTCCACACTTTGTTATCTTGGATTCTCCAGCATCTGCAGTTCCTATTATCTCCAAACCCATGCAGATATGGAGAGAATGTGCAAACTCCACACGGTCAGTTGCCCGAGGGTAGAATTGAACCCAGGTCCCTGGTGCCGTGAGGAGGAAAGCTAACCACTGAGCCACCATGTTGCCCTAATTGTGCTAGGTAACTGTGCTATTAATGTGTCTTTTGCCTGTGGAAAGACCCGTTAATAATTAGTCTTTAACATCCTTCTGTGGTAAGTTATTTTTAAGGTATTCTTTAAATTCTATCACACGAGAAGGAGCAGTGAAGCTCACCTGCCCCACCCAATTCTCTGTCCGAATGATTTCCCATACCTCCTCATTGTCCAAATCCCACTTCCAGAACTTACTCAAACTTCAGCAGTCAGTCTAGGCCCGAAATGTCAGCCTTCCTGCTCCCCTGATGCTGCTTGGCCTGCTGTGTTCATCCAGCTCCACACTTTGTTATCTCAGCCAGCTCCACACCTTGTTATCGCAACCAGCTCTACCCCTTGTTATATCAGAGAAACATTGAAAATAGGAGCAAGGTAGGACCTTCATTTGAGCCTGCTCTGCCATTTACTATGATCACAGCTGATCATCCAATTCAATAGCCTGCTTCTACTTTTGCCCCATGCCCTTTGATTCTAAATGCTAGATCCAGCTGCTTCTTGAATTCATACAACGTTTTGGTCTTAACTTCTTCCTGAGATAGCAGTCAGGGAATGATCTGTTTGGGATGGTGCTATCAGCACTGGTAGCTCTCCCTGAAAGGTAGATAAGCCCCAAAGATCAATTTCTATTGGTCTTGCCCACTTTGGTCCAGTTGTCCACATCTCATGCAGCCACAACCAAACCTGTTCAAGTAGATTCATAGGATCCCTACAGTGTGGAAGCAGGCAATTCAGCCCATTGGGTAAAAACTGACCCTTGGAAGGGCATCCTACCAGACCCAACCCCGCTACTGCGTACAGTTCTGGTCACCGAATTATAAGAAGGATGTGGAAACTTTGGAAAGGGTGCAGAGGAGATTTACTAGGATGTTGCCTGGTATGGAGGGAAGCTCTTACGAGGAAAGGCTGAGGGACTTAAGGCTGTTTTCGATAGAGAGAAGAAGGTTGAGAGGTGACTTAATTGAGACATATAAGATAATCAGAGGGTTAGATAAGGTGGATAGGGAGAGCCTTTTTCCTAGGATGGTGACGGCGAGCACGAGGGGCCACAGCTTTAAATTGAGGGGTGAAAGATATAGGACAGATGTCAGAGGTAGTTTCTTTACTCAGAGAGTAGTAAGGGAATGGAACGCTTTGCCTACAACGGTAGTAGATTCGCCAACTTTAAATACATTTAAGTCGTCATTGGACAGGCATATGAACGTACATGGAATAGTGTAGGTTAGATAGGCTTCAGATTGGTATGACAGATCGGCACAACATCAAGGGCCAAAGGGCCTGTACTGTGCTGTAAGGTTCTATGTTCTACCCTATTATATAACCCTGCATTTCCCTACAGATAATCTGCACATCTTCAGATTGTGGGAGAATACCATAGCACCCAGACACAGGCAGAATGTGCAAACTTCACATAGACAGTGGCTCGAGGGTGGAATCAAACCCAGGTCCCTGGAGCTGTGAGGCAGCTGTGCTAACTATTGAGCCATCACATCACCCTCGTCGTGCGAATGTCCATTAAGCAACTAAGACAACATACTCAGCCACTTTGAAAATTCTAGCAAACATCTTTAGGCACACTG
Source organism: Stegostoma tigrinum (assembly GCF_030684315.1). Lineage (NCBI taxonomy): Eukaryota > Metazoa > Chordata > Chondrichthyes > Orectolobiformes > Stegostomatidae > Stegostoma > Stegostoma tigrinum. The sequence continues at coordinate 11,441,980 of NC_081374.1, forward strand.
ACATGATGTAATTTAAAGTGTGGCAATGACTAAGCTCTTATCTTGTTCTGCATCTCACCTTACATCATAATTGTCATAGTAACCAGACAATGATGATTAAATTGGTGGAGTCTGTTCACTTCCCTGGCCAGAACAGTCTGGCTCATAAACAGAATTAATATCTTACCTACGTAGGGGATAACAAGATAACAAAGTGTGGAGCTGGATGAACACAGCAGGCCAAGCAGCATCTCAGGAGCACAAAAGCTGACGTTTCGGGCCTAGGCCCTTCATCAGAGAGGGGGCTGGGGAGAGGGAACTGGAATACATAGGAAGAGAGGGGGAGGCGGACCGAAGATGGAGAGAAAAGAAGATAGGTGGGGAGGAGAGTATAGGTGAGGAGGTAGGGAGGGGATAGGTCAGTAGGAAAGATGGGCAGGTCAAGGAGGGGGGATGAGGTGGTAGGTAGGAAATGGAGGCGTGGCTTGAGGTGGGAGGAAGGGATGGGTGAGAGGAAGAACAGGTTAGGGAGGCAGAGACAGGCTGGGCTGGTTTTGGGATGCAGTGGGGGGAGGGGATGAGCTGGGCTGGTTTTGGGATGCAGTGGGGGGAGGGGAAGAACTGGGCTGGTTTTGGGATGTAGTGGGGAAAGGAGAGATTTTGAAGCTTGTGAAGTCCACATTGATACCATTGGGCTGCATGGTTCCCAAGCGGAATATGAGTTGCTGATCCTGAGACCTTCGGGTCGCATCATTGTGGCACTGCAGGAGGCCCATGATGGACATGTCGTCTGAGGAACGGGAGAGGGAGTTGAAATGGTTCACGACTGGGAGGTGCAGTTGTTTATTGCAAACCGAGCAGAGGTGTTCTGCAAAGCGGTCCCCAAGCCTCCGCTTGGTTTCCCCAATGTAGCGAAAGCCACACTGGGTGCAATGGATACAATATATCACATTGGCACATGTGCAGGTGAACATCTGCTTGATATGGAAGGTCATCTTGGGGCCTGGGATGGGGGTGAGGGAGGAGGTGTGGGGGCAAGTGTAGCACTTCCTACGGTTGCAGGGGAAGGTGCCAGGTGTGGTGGGGTTGAAGGGGAGTGCAGAGCGGACAAGGGAGTCACGGAGAGAGTGGTCTCTCCGGAAGGCAGACAAGGGTGGGGATGGAAAAATAGCTTGGGTGGTGGGGTCGGATTGTGGATGGCAGAAGTGTCAGAGGATGATACGTTGTATCCGGAGGTTGGTGGGGTGGTATGTGAGAACAAGGGGTATCCTCTGGGGGCAATTGTGGCGGGGGTGGAGTGTGAGGGATGTATTGAGGGAAATGTGGGAGACGCGGTCAAGGGCGTTCTCAACCACTGAAGGGGGAAAGTTGTGGTTCTGGAAGAACGTGGACATCTGGGATGTGCCAGAGTGGAATGCCTCATCCTGGGAGCAGATGCGGCGGAGGCGGAGGAATTGGGAATAGGGGATGGAATTTTTGCAGGAGGGCGGGTGGGAGGAGGTGTATTCTAGGTAGCTGTGGGAGCCAGTGGGCTTGAGATGGACATAAGTTTCTAGCTGGTTACCTGAGATGGAGACTGAGAGGTCCAGGAAGGTGAGGGATGTGTTGGAGATGGCCCAGGTGAACTTGAGGTTGGGGTGGAAGGTGTTGGTAAAGTGGATGAACTGTTCGAGCTCCTCTGGGGAGCAAGAGGCGGCGCCGATACAGTCATCAATATAATAAAGGAAGAGGCGGGGTTTGGGGCCTGTGTAGGTGCGGAAGAGGGACTGTTCCACGTAACCTACAAAGAGGCAGGCATAGCTTGGGCCCATGCAGGTACCCATGGCCACCCCCTTTGTCTGTAGGAAGTGGGAGGTGGACATCCATGGTGAGCATTGTTGTCTGTCCCTAACTGCCATTGAATGGATCATGTTTTGACACCCATGAGTGAGGGAGGTCAACAGTTCTGTGGGGCTGGAGTCGTATGTAGGCCAGACCAGATAAAGATGACAGGCATCCATCAAAGGACATTGGTTAGGCAAAAATCTTTGATAGCTTCGTGGCCATCATTACTGAGACTAGCCTTAGATTCTAGATTTATTCATTCAATTTAAATTCCACCAAATACTACATTGGGATTTGAACCTCAGAACATTAGACTGGGCTTGGATTGCTGGTCCAATGCTAATGCCCTGCATGACAATCTTGCCAGAGACCAAGTCATTAGCAACAGGTTTAACTGTGGATTTCAAGCTTAACTGTTTATATGTACATTTCTTGAGTTTTGTGGAACTTGCCAGTGAAATCAAGTTGAGAGGATTTGAAGTGACTGAGAGTGAGGTTTTCATCAATCCTGGTACTGAGTGATTTGGAGTGGAACCTACAGCTGGTAGCACTCCATGTAAGAATAGAACTTCCTCTGTAGATACTCTATGGTGGTGAATCCACCTGGCACTGCTCACTAGATAGGTCCATGATAAAGCAAAGTCAAGAGGGAGAACAGTGGTAAAAACTTTGCTTGTACAACCCTTACCCAGCTCCAACTATGGGGACTGGTGACAACTACCACAGGCACCAGCAGTTGCCATTTGCTAAAATGACCCATGATGAGCAGCCGAGTGTATTTGAACTCTTGGGGTGCCCATTAATATCGCGGCACTGACTTCTATTAATCTTTTCTTCTTTTGCTTGTGTGAAGAGCTGCATGATGAGCTGAAGGGTATTCTTTTGCACCATAATTCTGCAATTCCAAGAAAGTGGCAAGAATGCCTATCTAAACCCGGCATGATTTATCTTTAGGGATGTGGATCAAAAGCTAGTCTTGAGACTGGGCACTGAACATAAATTTAAACATTCTGAGTGTCTCATGGCTTTCCTGTGAGAAAGCTGACGGAAAGTGAATGTTGAGGAACATCTACATTGAACTAGTGTGTCAGTTTTAAAGGTCAGATATACTGGACTCGAAGCATTAACTCTGTTTCTCTCTCCACAGATGCTGTCAGACCTGCTGAGTTTCCTCAGCGTGCTCCATATTTGTTACCAGTGCTGTGACCTTTCCCACTGACTTTTCTCTCGTGTGACACCCTTCTGACCTGTGATTCTGGGCAGGCAGTTGCCTGGAATCATGTGGGTGAATGGGGGACATTTATGAACCCACACTGGCCTCACACTGTCAGTGCTGGACAGAGCAGTATTATGGCACCTGCCTATCCCTGTACCCACTTCCAACAACTCTCCAGGTTAAAAGCCAGACTAAAAAGACCTGGAAATGTTACTTTTGATGAAAGACTCTGTTCTGTTTGGAGACATAGAAAAGAGAAGATGCACAAATAGTTAGAGAAGCTAACAGGGCGAATTTATAGTTACTAAATGCTCGCGAAGAGAAGACAATTTGCTTGTTAATGATTAGTTTGATGAAACATTGGACCATGTCCAAGATTATTGGTAATTATAACTAAATTATGGGCCTGGCTTGTCTTACACACACTCCAGTGGAACTAAGTTTAGGAGTGGATATCAGGCCAGGCAACATTGGCTTGATTTCAACTGACTCCATGCTGGTATTTAAAACTGACATGGGGAAGAATTTCTTCACTTAATGAGTGGTGAATCTTTGGAAATCTTTACCGCAGACACCTGTAGAAGCTCAAACATTAAGTAGGTTCAAAGTAGAAGCTTGCAGGTTTGGCGAGACCAATGCAATTAAAATAATCATTTTTATATGCCTGAATCATTGAATGTATACTCTATGATTTACTGTCAAAGTTATGCCAAGCAGCTATGGTAGGATTTATATTTGCACTCCTAGGGCATTAATTTAAGTGCCTGGCCCAGTCACATTAACACTCAGAGATAGTAGGAACTGCAGATGCTGGAGAATCTGAGATAACAAGGTGTAGAGCTGGATGAACACAGCAGGCAAAGCAGCATCAAAGCAGCAGGAAAGCAGAAAAATGGTTCAGGTCTAGATCCTTCTTCTGGCTCCATCTCCCTGATAATGTTACGGTCAGTTTATTAAGGGTTAATGTTCCATTCACCAATCCTAGGAAAAAATGACGGGGTATGTGGAAAGAGGAGGGGTGTAAGATTAGTTGAACTAATGAAACAAAACTAAATTACTGTGGACACTGGAAATCTGCCAGTCCACCTAGCTTGTATGGAAAGCACAGCAGCTGGCAGAAACCCAGACAGATACCGTGAGAACATGCAAACTATACATAGACAGCTGTCCAAGGGTGGGATTGAACCCAAGTTTTTGGTCACTGTAAGCCAGCAATACTAACCGCTGAGCCACAATGCCACCCAGGCCCAGCTACCCGATCCATCCAGCATGACACCACAACCATGTTGACAGATCCTGTAACTTTGTAAGTGCACAAAGTAAGTGTGAGTTTAGATGCAGGGAGAGTGGGTGCCACGTAGATGGGCTTCTAGGTTTGTGATGTGTCAAGCGCATAGGGGGTAGGGTCTCGGGTAAATAGGGTGCCAGGGTGCAAGTTTGGCCAGGTAAGAGAGGGAGTATTTCAGATAGGATGGGGTGTGAGGGAGATGCTGGGACTAGCAGGGTAAAGGGAAGTGTCAGATCTTCGTGGGGGATGATGTCAGGGTGGTTATATTTGGTGTGGGGGAGTTAGGTCTGAGTGGGCAAAGTGAATTTTGGGTGTGGTAGTGGGACAGGAGCTGATGGGTAGACAAGCTAATCCTTCCTGAGTAATTATTTACTAAAGTTCAGTGGAACTCTTCGAACTGTCTGATTTGAATGAATATATTCAGAGAATGCCAAGCAAAAGGGAACTTCCCAGTGGAACTTTCAATTTCTCAGGCAATTCCTTTGGACTAGATCACAATGGGGATTCCACGGGGTCCCTCTTACACAAGCCACATCCCTGCTTCAGGAATGATTTCTGACTGTCTCATTATTGTTTGCTGGATGTAACTGTGTTCAAATCATTTGCTGTGTTTCCCACATGACAACAACTTCAGAAGTACCGCATGGGCTGCAGGACAATTTAAGGCACAATGAGGCCATGAAAGATGCTGTATAAATGAAAGTCTTCCTTCTAAAACTGAATCGAAAAAAGAATCTTACTGCTCATAAATTACAAGGCTGACATCATGTGTAACCGAAGGGGGTCAGCAACCTCTGAAACTATATATGCCTGTAAGTTGTTGTTGGGCTTTCTGACTGAAGCAAACAAAGTAAATACAAAAGACTTGCTCATGGACTGAAAAATCATTAAATCAGACTCTCAAACCCCGGGAGGGGATTTGGCAGATATCCATGCAGAATAAAGATTTTAGTTTGGCTTGATTCTTTACTGGTTTCCACGGTTCCCAGAGCTTTTTGTAATGTTGACAACAGTTGTGATGATGAATCAGGAATTTCTTTTCAAAGAAACATGGTAGTTTCTAAGCAACTTGACGTGACTAGCACCATTTAGTTTTTGACCTCAAACTAGGTTCATTAGCTGCACACGAAGAGGGCTGTGGTCATCCATTCTTCTAGAACAATCATTTATAGCTTTGGACAAACACAACCAATCACTACAACCATCAAAATTTTCTCTAACATTTATAGTGTCATAAAGTCATGAAGCCTCCCGGCTTTAGAGAGCCGTGGTGAATTTTTTTTGACTGGAGAACTGGGAACAATTGTGGTCGACAAGGATCAACACTGGGTCTGCCTTTGTTTGTCATTTACGTAAGCAATTCGAATGAGAATATAGGAAGCATGGTCAGTAAATTTTCAGGTGGCACCAAAATTGATACAGTGCACAGTGAAGATGGTTATCTAAAATTACAAAAAGCTCCTGATCAATTGGGTCAATGGGCTGAGGAGTGTCAGATGGAGTTTAATTTGGGCAAGTGTGAGGTAATACAAACAAGGACAGGACTTATACAGTTAATGGTAGGATGCTGGATAGCGTTGTAGAATGGAGAGACCTCGGGGTTCAGGTTCATAATTCTTTGAAATTTGCATCACAGGTAGACCAGGGTAGTTAATGTCATGTTAAGGATGTATAGAATGTTGTTAAGGCATTTTCTGGAATACTCCAGTTCTGGCCAACCTGTTATAGGAATAATATTATTAAATTGGAGAGGGTTTAGGAAAAGATTTACTGGCATGCTGCCAGGAATGGAAGTTTTGAGTTGTAAAAATAGGCTGGATGGGTCGGGACTTTTTTCACTGGTATGTAGAAGATTGAGGGGTGACCTTATTGAGGTTTATAAAATCAGGATAAGCATAGATAAGGTGAATAGCAAAGGTCTTTTCGCTAAGGTGAGGGAGTTTAAAAGTAGGAGGCATACTTTTAAGGTGAGAAGAGAAAGATTTAATAAGGGCATGAGGGGCAATCTTTTTACACAGAGGGTAGTTCATGTGTGGAATGAACTGCCAGAAGAAGTGGATGGATGCAGGCACAGTTACAATGTTTAAAAGACACTTGAATACGTATTTCAACAGGAAAGGTTTGGACGAATAAGGGGCCAAATGTGGGCAGGTGAGACTACTTTACTTGGGAACATTGTTGCCATGGACTGGTTGGACAAAAGGGTCTGTTTCCAGGCTCTAAGTTCTGACAAGCAAAAACATTAGCTTAACAAACCATTCTCAGAGGTCATTGAACTGTCTTCTCAGTATCTTTTACCCTCCATCCATAACACCAATTTTTTGTCTGTCCGAGGTCTGTCTTTATGCGGACGCGTGTTGGGGGAGTTTTACAAGAGGGGTAGAGTTTTAATCTGTATAGTTACAAGTAAACAGTTCATAGCTGGTTACCTGTAGCTAGAATCTATTTATTTATACTAACTAGCAAGTCATGTTCGGTATAAAAATCTGGTCTCTGTTTTCATAGAATCCCTACAGTGTGGAAACAGGCCCTTTGGCCCAACAAGTCCACACCGACCCTCAGAGCATCCCACCCAGAACCATATCCCTATAATCCACCTAATCTACACTTTCCTGAACATTATGCACAAGTTAGCATGACCAATCCATCAACTCTGCAAATCTTTGGATTGTGGGAGGAAACCAGAGCACCCAGAGGAAATCCACAAACAAATTTAAATAGGGCTTTGGGTATTATAGAACAGAGAGACTTCAGGTTTCAGTAACCTAATTCTTCTAAATTTGCGTCACATATTGACAGGGTTGTCCCTTCTTTGCACTTAGGTCTGAACAGACAGCTGAATTGGTCAACTTTGGATATTTTGATATAATCTTTAACTTTCTTGATTATTCTGGGAATAGTGGGGATTGGTTTACAATATGCTAGCCCACTGATGCGTGACAACGGATGGTAGAATTTGTTGTGGGCATAGAATAATTGTTGTGATAATAGACAAATGAATAGGATTTTACTGGATCCCAATGCCCAGTTACTGCTGTCAAGTGGAACTTGAGAGAAAATCTGATCATCGAGCAACTGTGCTATGAAAAGCATGCCCATGTAAAATCTGTTATTCTATTATTTTATGGCAAAGTCAAACTGTTTAATTAAAAATGAACAATGCGATAAAAGAAAATAATTGATACAAGTGAGTCAGACATCACACACTTATGTAATACGTTTCTATTCCTTGTTTTGCATCTACTGACACATTTTAACAGACAGTGTGACATCTTCATCCTCTGACCGAAGGTGGACATCATTTTAAAGCAATGAATGCGTTTAATTCTTTGGGAACCCCATCATTCTTTCTTTACAAACTCTTGGTTCGTAGCCTTTGAAGGCATTTGCTTTGCAGTTTGTTGTTTCCCTTGTTGATAATTAATTACTGTAGGAGTAGAATGTTCTAAACTGCAAACTGAAATTGGTTGGAGATTTCAATTTCCTTTAGCTAGCCCAGAGCAGCATGAGCAGAGACCACATATTAGCCTTATGGGATAACAGTGGAGGCAGTTTATCATTTAATTCATCTCAAGTCTACAACTGTGTGCAAATATCTGGCAATAATGATTTTCTTCAGTACTCTCCCATTGGCCAACATTTCTGATCTCTAAATATAGTAAACATAAATTGGCACAGCCTGAACTTGCAAACCTGGTGAGGACTGTTAGTACTAAAGCTGCTCAGGCAGCATAGACTTGTTTGCAGGACATACCAGCAACTAACTTTGACAGGCTGCAGCAGGGTTACTTTGCATTCAGGATCAGGCAGCCAACCCACCAATTTTCTTAGTGCTAACTCAGTTAACACCCACCTGTACGCTTGCAGCATCTGTGCCATGCCCATTTGCACATTAATGCTTCAGCTGGAACCAAAAGCTATCAGTATTGCTGTAATGATATGCTCCTCAGCACAGTTGCACAACCAGGCAGCTTGTTAAACTTGGGAATAGGGACCTGTCTCTGAGGGAAGGGACGCATCTTCCTGTACAGCACACTGAGCAAGCCCAAAGGCAGCAGCAGACTGGCACCGAGGCTGCTCAGGGGAATGCCACAGCCGCTGAACACATCAGGGTGTATATGTTCCACAGCAGGCCTCAAATTTGTCAACCCGGCACGCCACCTCCGTTTCCCGGAGATGAGCAAGATAGAGTGCTGGCATAGGCTGTGTGTTTCCCGGGACACTGTGTCGGATACTACACTGGGAGACCATCCTCTCCCAGCACCTGTGGAGGTGATATCTGCTTTGAATTCTGTTTGACTGGGTCCTTCCAGGGAATGGCGGACAACCTGTGTGCAATGTCTCAGTTGTGCACCCACAGGTACGTCAGGATGGTGACCGAAACTATTGTTGCAAGATCACAAGTTTCCCTGTGACTAAATCAGTGCCGTGCCCTGGGCAGTAGGATTTGGGAATATAACTGGATTCCTCCAAATGCAGGCTGCCATCAACTGCACAAATGTGGCTCCAATGCTGTGGAATTCAGCCTTAGAAGAGGATTTCATTCCATTAATGTGCACCTGATCATTTCCTGGAAAGTGTGTGCCCGGTACCCTGGCAGCTGCCATGCCTCCTACAACCTGAAGCACTCTCATGTACCGAATACCACTTCACCTTGGCACGCTATGCACTGCACAATTGGAGCAGGCAATGAGACAATGTACTGGTTGCTGAGGAACCAAGGGAGCAGAAGCAGACTTCTGAGGAGGAGGGGAATGAGGACACTGAGGAAGAGGAAGCTGTTTCTGTGCATGGCAGAGCTCCGCTGCTTTAGGTGCTACCAGATGAACGGATTGCACACAGTCACTGATCACCGTACCTACATTTGGTTTCTAATGTGAGGATGAACTGCAGCCCCTATTTGTTTTGTTTGTTACTTGCAAATAAAAGATAATATTTGAAATTGTCTAATTGCTTCTTGTATGCGATGTTCACCTGTTGGACAGTGACAAGATACAGCTCTACAGTGGGTATTGAGTAGCTGTGATATGATGAGTATATTTAGATGGGATGGTAGACTGTGTAGCCTGGGTAGGATTTTATGTGTGAGGGATTGAAAACCATATCACTATGTGCCCTGGACAGCATTGCTTTGTTGGCAACTGTACCATTACTCTGCGGTGAGCAGCAATGTCAAAATTGCTGATTCTTGTCCAGATTCACAGCAGCCCTTCAATGATGGCATGGGCGTAAGGGATGCCTTGCTTTCAGCATGATGATGTTTTGGCTTTAAGAGGTGTATTTTGTCCTGGTTTTATTCTAAAGAGTAGTTTTAAGGCAGAGGTGCTGAACAGTATACCAGAGCTACTAGAGTATACAGATTGTGAGGTCTTGGTTTTTTTTTAAAGATTAAAACAATAGAAGCTGCCTGAACGGTTGTGGTCCAGATGTCACGGAACCAGGATTTTTAGTTTTTAATTTTCAGCAATTGCTGTTGGGATCTTGAAATGGAAGCTATTTTTCCCCACTCTTGGTTACAGCCAAAAACCTGGGGGTTCTCTTCCTGCTCCTGGAGTTGCATATGTTTGTGAGATGTTACTACATTGAACCAGTTAATTAGTACTAGTTACTGGATCTATTGTTCTATTAAATTTTCCAATAGAGTTACGTTGTTCCAATTCCTTATTTCATTTAAAAATTGGAAGCACTACAGATGCTATAAATCCGAAACAAAAACAGAAAGTCGCTGGAAAAGCTCAGCCAAGATAACAAAGTGTGGAGCTGGAGGAACACAGCAGGCCAAGCAGTATCTCAGGAGCACAAAAGCTGATGTTTCGGGCCTAGAGCCTTCTAGGTTGAGCTTTTCTAGCGACTTTCTGTTTTTGTTTCGGATTTATAGCATCTGTAGTGCTTTCAATTTTTGAATGAAATAAGGAATTGGAACAACGTAACTCTATTGGAAAACTTAATAGAACAATGGATCCAGTAACTAGTACTAATTAACTGGTTCAATGTAGTAACATCTCACAAACACATACAACTCCAGGAGCAGGAAGAGAAACCCCAGCTTTTTGGCTGTAACTAAGAGTGGGGAAAAATAGCTTCCATTTCAAGATCCCAACAGCAATTGCTGAAAACTAAAAACTAAAAATCCTGGTTCCGTGACAGCTTGACCACAACCGTTCAGGCAGCTTCTATTGTTTTAATCTTTAAAAAAAAACCCAAGACCTCACAATCTGTATACTCTATCTGTAGACCCTTCAAGGGCCTAGGCCTGAAACATCAGCTTTTGTGCTTCTGAGATGCTGCTTGGCCTGCTGTGTTCATCCAGCTCCACACTTTGTTATCTTGGATTCTACAGCATCTGTAGTTCCCATTATCACAGAAAAGCTCAGCCTGTCTGGCTGCACACATGGAGAGAAATCAGAGTTAACGTTTTGGGTCCAGTGACCCTTCTGCAGCAGTTCTGAGCTTTTCCAGCAAATTCTGTTATTCCTTCTTTCTTTTCTTGCCTTTTCACTATATTGGATGAATAAAGCGTCTGGATATGAGTTTGCTTGCTGAGCTGAAAGGTTTGTTTTCAGACGTTTCATCACCATTCTAGGTAACATCATCAGTGAGCCTCCGGTGAAGTGCTGGTGTTATGTCCCGCTTTCTATTTATCTGTTTAGATTTCCTTGGGTCGGTGATGTCATTCCCTGCGTTGGTGATGTCATTTCCTGTTCTTTTTCTCAGAGGGTGGTAGATGGGCTCCAAATCAATGTGTTTGTTGATGGGGTTCCGGTTGGAATGCCATACTTCTAGGAATTCTCGTGCGTGTCTCTTTTTGGCTTGTCCTAGGATGGATGTGTTGTCCCAATCAAAGTGGTGTCCTTCCTCATCTGTATGTAAGGATACTAGTGATAGTGGGTCATGTCGTTTTGTGGCTAGTTGATGTTCATGTATCCTGGTGGCTAGCTTTCTGCCTGTTTGTCCAATGTAGTGTTTGTCACAGTTCTTGCAAGGTATTTTGTAAATGACGTTCGTTTTGCTTGTTGTCTGTATAGGGTCTTTTAAGTTCATTAGCTGCTGTTTTAGTGTGTTGGTGGGTTTGTGGGCTACCCTGATGCCAAGAGGTGCGAGTAGTCTGGCAGTCATTTCGGAAATGTCTTTGATGTAGGGGTGAGTGGTTCTGGTTTCTGGGCCCATTTTGTCTGTTTGGGTTTATTGCTGAGGAATCGGCGGACTGTGTTCATAGGGTACCCATTCTTTTTGAATACGCTGTATAGGTGATTTTCCTCTGCTCTGCGTAGATCCTCTGTGCTGCAGTGTGTGGTGGCTCGTTGGAATAACGTTCTAATGCAGCTTCGTTTGTGGGTGTTGGGATGGTTGCTCCTGTAGTTCAGTATTTGGTCCGTATGTGTTGTTTTCCTGTAGACGCTGGTTTGAAGTTCCCCATTGGCTGTTCGTTCTCCTGTGACATCTAGGAATGGCAGTTTGTTGTTGTTTTCCTCCTCTTTTGTGAATGTTATGCCAGTAAAGGGTATTATTGATGGTCTTGAATGTTTCCTCTCATTTGTTTTGTTTAGTGATGACAAAGGTGTCATCCACGTAGCGGACCCAAAGTTTGGGTTGGATGATTGGCAGAGCTGTTTGTTCGAGTCTCTGCATTACTGCCTCTGCTAAGAACCCTGATATGGGAGATCCCATGGGTGTACCGTTGGTTTGTCTGTAGGTTTTGTTATTGAAAGTGAAGTGGGTGGTGAGGCATAGGTCCACTAGCTTGATGATGTTGTCCTTGCTGATGAGGTTGGTGGTGTCTGGTGTATGTGTCTTCGGTTCTTCTAATAGTGACAACTATGACAACACTGACTACACTATTAGAAGAGCCAATGATCAGAAGTGAGAAGTAGGTTCAAAAGAAGCTAAAAGTTATTAAAGTAAAGGATCAGCCTCAGTGTCATTCAGGAAGAGTGGATAGAACACGGTGACCATTGTGCAGCATTGAATGTAACCAGTCGAGTTTTTATTCATTCATGGCGTGTCGGTGTTGCTCGCTGGGCTAGCACTTTTTGCCCATCCCCATTTAATGTTGAGAAGATGACGGTGAGTTGCTATTCACATCAAGTTCAGCATTGGGAGTTGAATCATCACTTTTGGGATTCTTGGCTTTGCACTTTGATTACATCTTTTTTGTCCTGGTCCCTTTTGATATGACTGTCTGGCAGCTCCCAGAGTGTCTCTTCCTCCTTTATCTGCAGTGCAAGTGTATTTAATGGCTGCCCTGAAGCTATGACCTTCGCAGCAAACTAACCCACACTGAACATCAGGCTGATAGTACACGCAAACCGGGGTCCACAGTTGGTTTTTAACCCTTGGAAAGGTAAACACAAACATTTCTGCAGGATACGGGCCCACACAAGATTCTAACAAGTTTGGAATTTACACCTGCAATCATCTTTGGGCTGTAATAGTCCAATTAAAAAAAAAATCTTGTTGGAATTAAAGTTCAGTATGACCATAAGTATTTCAGGATTTCTGATTCCTTGTTATGACAACTCACAGGTTTCGAAATTAATGCTTCAAAATGCCAAATTTGTATCACTATATGTTTATATGCAGTCTGCATATCCATCTCAGTAACCATCCCGATCAAACTGCATTAACTCCATCTTACCCTGTGCACCAAATTCAAATACCTCACTCAGAACTTTCCGAAACCTGAACCATTAACTGTTTTCTCTCAACAGATGCTGCCGAACCTGCTGAGTTTTTCCAGCAATTTCTGTTTGTGGCTCTGATTTCCAGCATTCACAGTTCTTTGTTTAGTTTTCAAAAACCTCCGTGTTCTTCATGACCTTGACCCACCTCACTGCTGTGACTCCTCTAGCCCAACCCTCTTGCCAATGTCCTCTGGTTTTCTGATCATCACCTTCCCACCACATCGCCTTCTGATCAGCCTGCTGGCTAAACATTTAACTATCTGAACACTAAACTCCGCAAGGAGCTCCCTAAGTGTATAAATGAATGATTGATTTTATTGTCGCATGTATTTTACACTGAGAAAGACAGAAAAATACAGTGAAAACGTTTTCCACAGTTGCAGCAATCCGGTGCCATTTTGCATAGTTTTGGGAATAAGAAAAGAGGAGAACAACAGACCTTAAAAAGATTCCATCAGTCCTGAACCAGCTCATCGTCAAAGATGCCTGCGTTGCCATCCCTTCTCCATTGCCTCACCACTGTCTACACCAAACCCAACCATTGTTGAATCGCCATTGTTGAATCAGGAGCCATCGTTCGCTGCTGGGCCGAATGTCCTCCACCACCACCTCACTGTCACCCGTGCTGGACCCACCAACATCGGAGTTGCATCTTTTGCCACCGGGCCCACCTCGTCGATGTTGCTGTGATGCCTTTCCACTACTGCTTCCCTGCTGCCAATGCTGGGCCCAACACAACGATGAGGTCCCTGATCCTTAGGTGCCATAGAACATAGAACATAGAACATAGAACAGTACAGCACAGAACAGGCCCTTCAGCCCACAATGTTGTGCCGACCATTGATCCTCATGTATGCACCCTCAAATTTCTGTGACCATATGCATGTCCAGCAGTCTCTTAAATGACCCCAATGACCTTGCTTCCACAACTGCTGCTGGCAACGCATTCCATGCTCTCACAACTCTCTGCGTAAAGAACCTGCCTCTGACATCCCCTCTATACTTTCCACCAACCAGCTTAAAACTATGACCCCTCGTGCTAGCCATTTCTGCCCTGGGAAATAGTCTCTGGCTATCAACTCTATCTATGCCTCTCATTATCTTGTATACCTCAATTAGGTCCCCTCTCCTCCTCCTTTTCTCCAATGAAAAGAGACCGAGCTCAGTCAACCTCTCTTCATAAGATAAGCCCTCCAGTCCAGGCAGCATCCTGGTAAACCTCCTCTGAACCCTCTCCAAAGCATCCACATCTTTCCTATAATAGGGCGCCCAGAATTGGACGCAGTATTCCAAGTGCGGTCTAACCAAAGTTTTATAGAGCTGCAACAAGATCTCATGACTCTTAAACTCAATCCCCCTGTTAATGAAAGCCAAAACACCATATGCTTTCTTAACAACCCTGTCCACTTGGGTGGCCATTTTAAGGGATCTATGTATCTGCACACCAAGATCCCTCTGTTCCTCCACGCTGCCAAGAATCCTATCCTTAATCCTGTACTCAGCTTTCAAATTCGACCTTCCAAAATGCATCACCTCGCATTTATCCAGGTTGAACTCCATCTGCCACCTCTCAGCCCATCTCTGCATCCTGTCAATGTCCCGCTGCAGCCTACAACAGCCCTCTACACTGTCAACGACACCTCCGACCTTTGTGTCGTCTGCAAACTTGCTGACCCATCCTTCAATTCCCTCGTCCAAGTCATTAATAAAAATTACAAACAGTAGAGGCCCAAGGACAGAGCCCTGTGGAACCCCACTCACCACTGACTTCCAGGCAGAATATTTCCCTTCTACTACCACACGCTGTCTTCTGTTGGCCAGCCAATTCTGTATCCAAGCAGCTAAGTTCCCCTGTATCCCATTCCTCCTGACCTTCTGAATGAGCCTACCATGGGGAACCTTATCAAATGCCTTACTGAAGTCCATATACACCACATCCACAGCTCGACCCTCATCAACCTTTCTAGTCACATCCTCAAAAAACTCGATAAGGTTTGTAAGGCATGACCTACCCCTCACAAAGCCGTGTTGACTGTGCATGACCTACCCCTCACAAAGCCGTGTTGACTGTCGCCACATCTTTCGCCACTCGACCTACCTCACTGGTGTTGCCTCCTCTGATGTAGCAGCCGCTGATTCCAACACTGGTCCCATGTTCAGAAAAGGATGTAGAGGCGCTCACTCGAGTCTGTGCTGGGGTCACTTGCTGCCCCCATGAGGTCCGTACTGGGCGTGTTCAAGTCTATGCTGGGGCTCCTCACCATTGCTGATGCCCTCCGAGTTCAGGACAAGAGGTAAGGGAAAAGTAACAAAGGAATAGAAAAAGAAAAGCAGTCAGAGTGGATGGGCCCTGGCTCAAGAACCTGAGTCCGCTGCCATCTTGATGATTAAGTCACACCACCTGAAGAATTCTCTTTTACGATTTGAGGAGGCATTTAAAACCTTTGCAGACATGTATTTAATCGTCCTTCTTAGCGATCCTCATTGTTTGACAATATTTTATTTCCTCAAAGATACCAATGAGTTTTAAGTGAGATCATCAAGGTCCCTTGGTAAGAAAAGACAGATGAGGAGACTTCAGGATCAACATGATAACTGGTTGTTAAAATTATCCTGCACAATTGAGCAGGTGAGTAAAATTGAGCAATTGAATTTTCCTCCACTTACTGCAAACAGTACTGAAGATGCTGCTTGGCTCATTGGGCTGCAACATCTTCCCTTTTCAAAATAAATGTTTAAACTGATAGCAGGCTTTATCACAGCCAAACATCAGAGTGGTTTATGCAATAAATAATTTTTGGAGACTTGTTATACATTTAGATACATGCTTTTTGGCTCAAAGTAATTGTAAAGATCAAACATTCCTTTGTAGGTGGAACAGGGGTGAATTCCAATTCCCATATGTGTTGTCCTAACATGTCTTAATGAGTTAGGCTTTACTTTAGAGAACTATTTGAGATGGGAGCAAGATCGGAAATTCAAGCAGACCTCAGTTGATAAGGAGCATTTCAAGTTTAATAAGATTGCAGGAGGCCTCTCGTCACTTATCAGTCAGAGGCAGATGTGAAATTGAAGCCTATTAACCTCAGTTCAGTTCAGGGTTAACGTGCTGGCCTGCTGTCATTAAAAGTTTCAGCAAAACAGGAAATCCTGTTACTAAACAAGTGGCTGATCCAAAGCATT
Source organism: Stegostoma tigrinum (assembly GCF_030684315.1). Taxonomy (NCBI): domain Eukaryota; kingdom Metazoa; phylum Chordata; class Chondrichthyes; order Orectolobiformes; family Stegostomatidae; genus Stegostoma; species Stegostoma tigrinum. The sequence continues at coordinate 11,458,151 of NC_081374.1, forward strand.
GAGAAGATAGCAGGGGATGTAGCCTCACAAAGTGGAATTTTTCAATGCTTGGACTCTGGTTTGAAGCTTTGATTTTTGTTGATTTGCTCTATTGAAAGCTCAAAAGCTGAACGTACAAGGACAGCTAGCTCCCAAGGGCAGAAGTCCTGATGTTCTGGGCATTTTGTGAGTAGTCAATTCTTTTCAGTGTGTATATTCATCTCGTAATAAATACTTGCCAATGGGCAGCTTTCAAATGTTCTAAATGGGTCCAAACCAAAAACTGCTCTGAAAGCTGCATTGAGCTAAAACATTAGCTGAGTACTAACTAAGTGAATATTGTTGAGAGAAGAAAAAGTGTTGCCAATTTTGCCCTCAATTCCAATTAGATAAGACCATGTGACCATAAGATTACAAGATGTGGAAGCAGAAGTAGGCCATTCAGTCCATCAAGTATGCTTGACCATTCAATGAGATCGCAGCTGATCTGATTATCCTTTCCTGCAGTTTCCCCATAACCCTTGATTCCTTTACTGATTATAAACCTGTCTATTTCAGCCTTGAATATTCTTAACAGCCCAGCCTCAACACCCCTCTGAAATGAAGAATCTCACAGATTCAGTACCGTCAGAGAAGAAATTCCTTCTCATTTCTGTCTTAAATGTGTGCCCCCTTATTCTGAGATTATACCCTCAGCTCTTAAACTTCTGCATGAGGGGAAACTAACTCTCGATAACCACCCTGACAAACACCCAAAGAATCTTATAGGCTTCAGGTAGATTGCCTGTCATTCTTCTGAATTCCAATATGTACAGCCCCAAACTACTCAATCGTTCTTCATAAGACAGTCCCTGCAAACCTGGTATCAGCTGAGTGAACCTTCCCTGAGCTGCCTCCAATGCCAATTTATCCTCCCTTAGACAAGGGGCCCAAACTGTTCACTGTATTCTAACTGAAGACTGACTGGTGTCTTAATATATTTTTAGCAAAGACTCCCTACTTTCATACTCCACTCCTTTTGAAATAACCGTCAACATTCCATTTGCTTTCCCTTTTACCCACTGACCTTGGATACTAGCTTTGTGTGATTCATGAACAAGGATTCCCAAACCCCTCTGTCAATAGCTTTCTGCAGTCTTTCTCCATTTAAATAACAACCAGCTCCTTTATCCCTCCTGCCACAATGCATCACTTCACATTTTCCCATATTTCATTCCAACTGCCAAGTTGTTGCCCAGTTGCTTAACCTGTTTAGACCCTTGGCAGAATCTTAATGCCATCCTCGCCATTTGCTCTCTCATCTATATTTGTGTCATATGCATAGTTGGCTATAGTACATTCACCTCCCTCATCCAAGTCACTTATATATAAATATATTGTAAATAATTGTGACCCCAGCATAGATCCCCATGGCACACCATCAGTTACAGGTTGCCATCTTCAAAATGCCCCTCTTTTCTTAACACTTCATCTTCTAAGAGTTTGTCAACCCTCTGTCTGGGGATGGTGCAGTGGATGGTGCTGGTAAAGTTTAAGCTCCTGAATTTTTTTTTGCATGATAAATTTTTTTTAGGTGCTGTAATGTCAAATTCATCACAACTATAGGCACAGTGCTGGAAGGAGAGCGCTTAATAAAGAAAATTTGGACTTCTGTTGTCTATTTAACTTACCAGGCATTAAAAAACCAGATTGACTGGTCCAGAGCCAGGTAGCAATGAAAACACACCCTACCCAATTATTTTCTTAAACCTTTCATGGCATCTATAGCGGCACTGTCTCCACAGTATAAGCAAAAAGATCACTGGATCTGTTGCATACCGTATCAAACTCAAATAATCTCTGTTTGCTCTTCAGTAAATTAACAATGTTTATTTTTTTAAAAAGCTATTGCCTCTTTAAACAGGCAGCTGTGGGGTATTCCTGAAGGCTCAGAGATGAAATGGCAGGGTTGGAAACTCGGTGAAATTTTCCAGAATGTGGGACAGCCATGGAGGCTGCTGGAGAATCTCAGCTGTTGTGGCAGCAACTGTGTGGCGAAAGAAGCAGAGTTAATGTTTCGACTCAGGTTTGACCCTTCTTCAGAACTGAAAAGTGTTGGAAAATGTTTTATTCGCATCTTTGACAGATAGGGGTGATGGAAACAGGTGGGCCAGGTCAGAAATCACACAACACCAGGTTATAGTCCAACGGGTCTATTTGACAACACAAGCTTTCAGAGTCTCTGTCTTTCCTTGAGTGTTAGTGACAGAGTTAGTATCAGACACAGAATTTATAAGCAAAAGATCAAAGGTTCACATCATCACGGAGAACAGACAGAGTCGAGGCCCATTGCTAACAAAAGCGTTTGTTAACAGAGGCATAAGAGAAAAGCCTTCATTGTGAGAGATTTTGAGGATAGTAGCTTTGAGACAGTAGACATTGGCTTTCATTAACAGGGGAATCGATTGGCTTTCATTAACAGGGGGATCGAGTTTAAGAGCCGCGAGGTTATGCTGCAGCTCTACAAAACCCTGGTGAGACCACACTTGGAATATTGTGTCCAGTTCCGGTTGCCCTATTATAGGAAAGATGTGGAGGCTTTGGAGAGGGTGCAAAGGAGGTTTACCAGGAGGCTGCCTGGACTGGAGGGCTTGTCTTACGAGGAGAGGTTGACTGAGCTCGGACTTTTCTCTCTGGAGAGAAGGAGGAAGAGAGGTGACCCGATCGAGGTGTACAAGGTAATGAGAGGCATGGATAGAGTCAATAGCCAGAGACTTTTTCCCAGGGCAGGATTGATTGCCACGAGGGGTCATAGTTTTAAGGTGTTAAGAGGAAGGTACAGAGGAGACATCAGAGGGAGGTTCTTCACCCAGAGAGTTGTGAGTGCATGGAATACTTTGCCAGTGGAAGTTGTGGAAGCAGAGTCATTAGTGACATTTAAGTGACTGCTGGACATGCACATGGACAGCAGTGAATTGAGGGGAATGTAGGTTAGGTTATTTTATTTTTGGATTAGGATTATTCCACGGCACAACATCATGGGCCGAAGGGCCTGTACTGTGCTGTACTTTTCTATGTTCAATGTTCTATGTAGCAGGTATACGTTGTTACAGTTGTACAGGGCCTTGGTGAGACCACACCTGGAATTTTGTGTGCAATTTTGGTCTCCATTTCTAAGGAAGGATGCTCTTGCTCTCAAGGCAGTGCAGTGAAGGTTTACCAGGCTGATTCCGTGGATGGCGGGTGTGAGATATGAGGAGAGCCTGGCTAGGTTTGTGTTGTTTACACTAGAGTTCAGACGAACGAGGGGTGGGAGGCATCTCATAGAGACTTATAAAATTCTAACAGGACTGGACACGAGATAGATGATGCATAATCTGGACAGGGTAGATGATGATGAGCATCCCAGATTTCATTCAGCTCATCATTGGTGATTATACTTCCAGTTGACATGGGGTTAAAGTCTGAAATTCCCTTCCGAAATATTCTCCACCTCTCTCCCCCTCTTTCCTCATTTCTCTACTTGCCTTTCCTCCTTTCAGACACTTAAAAGAAATGACTTCCTGGATCAAGCCTTTAGTTTTCCGACCCAATATCTCAGTTCAATATTTGGCTTCACAGTTACTTCTGTGAAATGCCTTGGGATGTTTTATTATGATAAACACTATATAAATACTTGTTGCTTTTGTTAGTTTAAGTAGACACCATTGCAACTAAACTCAAAACATCTTCATCAAAACAGGTTATGATGATCATTGTTTGAAGGATTAATTTCCTCTGACAATTAGTTGTATATTCTAAGATATAATTAAACACACTTCTGGATGGCAGTTAAGGAAATAATTAAGACTCAAGAAAGCTCTCTGAGTCGGATAGAACATTGACAGTGCTTTTGCATGATATCTATTTTTAGACTGAGCTAAATAAATAAGCTACAGATCTTTAACCCATGTAATAACTTTTACAATCTAATATTTAACATTTGTTGTAGACTTCTGTTAGGATAACATGTTCACTTGTCATGGTGTTGTGAGGAGGTTATCGCATGGGGTGGGTGGCAGTGGGAGGTGAGGATGGTGATTGGGAGGAGAGGCAGTCATCCTTGCCTCTATATGATTCATGTTCTACTCCAAGTAAGGGTTGCATGCTCAAGGCTAGAGCAGAGGCCATAGGAGGATTTAATGATGGAAGAGCAAGAAACCTGAGGGTCAATGGTTGTTACATAAGAGCTAGGAACGGGAGGAGGCCATACAGTCCATTGAGCCTGCTCTTTTATTCAATAAGAACATGGCTGATCTGATTAGAATGTCAATTTGAGTAGAAGCTTCTTCAGCAAGTTGATTTTGTCTCTTTTAAGGACATGTGTGGAAGGCAATGGAAAACCATCTCATCTGATCTTTTGAGATAACAAGGTGTAGAGCTGGATGAATACAGCAGGCCAAGCAGCATCAGAGGAGCAGGAAAGCTGATGTTTCGGGTCTCTGCCAAGTAGGGTCCAGAACCAAAACGTCAGATTTCCTGCTCCTCTGATGCCGCTTGGCCTGCTGTGTTCATCCAGCTCTACACCTTGTTATCTCAGGTTCTTCAGCATCTGCAGTTCCCACTGTCTCATCTATTCTTTTCCCTGGTTTATGAACATATGATCTAGGAAAAGGAGAAGGCTATTCAGTGCTTTGAGCCTGCTCTGCCATTCAATAAGATCATGGCTGATCTGGTTTGAACCTCAACATCAGTGCGTTGACTATAAAAGTTGGGATGTCATGTTGCAGGTCTACAGGACATTGGTGAGGCCACTTTTTGAATAATGTGTTCAATTCTGGTCTCCCTGCTAAGGGAAAAATGTTTTAAAGCTTGAAATGGTTCAGAAATGATTGACAACCATGTTGCCAGGTTTGGAGAGTTTGAGCTACAGGGAGAGACTGAATAGGCTGGGGGGTAACCTCATTGAGGTTCATAAAATCACAAGGGGCATGCATACGGTGAATAGTGAAGGTTTTTCCCCAGTTGGGGAATATTTAAAACTGGAGGGCATAGGTTTAAGGTGAAAAGAGAAAGATATAAAAGGGGTCTCGGAGCAACATTTTCAGACTGAGGGTCGTGTGTGTATGGAATGAGCTGCCAGAGGAAGTGGTGGGGGATGGTACTATTGCAACATTTAAAAGGCATCTGCATGGGTATATGAATGGGAATGGTTTACAGTGATATGGGCCAAATACTGGCAAATGGGAATAGATTAGTGTATAATATCTAGTCAGCATGGGTGCGTTGGACCAAAGGGTTTATTTTGGTGCTGTGTCTCTCTATGTCTCTATGACTCTAAATTCCTGCATATCCCCGTAATCTTCTATCCCCTTTTGGTAAACAAGAATCTACCTGCCTCTACCTTAAAAACATTCATTCAATCATTGACATTGAAAGTGGGAGGCTCTTGGGAGTGACTGAAGAGGAAAGCGCGGGGCTACAAGGTGCAGAGAAATAAGTAGAGAACATGGCCTAAGGTAGATTGCCTCCCCAGTGCATTCCTGTCTGGTGAGCTTCTGTAAAAGTGAGATGTGACTTTAAGAGGTGCAAAATGATATATTGAAAATATCAGCAATGGTTTTGGAAGCAGTAAAAGTATCTTTTGACAAGCTGACTAAAACACTGAATTGGATTGCAGCCTGACAAAATTGACAAGAGTGGAAGCACTTTCACCCGCTCCTGGTGCTCTGTGTATTGAAGTCCATCTGTATGCAGAAGAATTAGTGAATAGATTTCCGTATTAAAATTTGCTGATAGGATGATATCAGGATAGTGTTGCTGAGCTGTATTCAGACGTTGTTGTTGCACTCTGCTATTTGTAAGAGGAGCCTCATAAACAGTATGCCAGTTTCCAATTACATTTTTAATCGGTGGCTGTGCGATGGATCAAGGTCTTAGCCATGAAATTCATTTGTTTTCCACTTCTGGTGAACCTTTCTGTTCAGGCATTGAACACTCAGTGGTCGAATTACCACATTTTGTAGTTTCCACTGTTTGGTTAGCAATTTAGCAACTTAGTAAGTGCTGAAACTGCAATAATTATGGGTGTGTCACTGTTAAATGATTTTTCAGCATTCTGACTAATTAGCGTTTACTTGAACCACAGAAGAATTACGCTTTGCTGTCAGTTTAGGTCCGAGACCAGGCCAGCCTGGGAGATGAGTCCTGGAGGTGAGTGCTTGGCTGAAGGCCAGTGTGTGGAGGAAGCAAGGCCCCCTGTTCTAAACTCAGTGAACACAGACTGAGTGAAAAGGACTATAATTCAAGTACTTTTAAAGTTCTTTTTGATTCTTATTCTGGACTTTGAGTAATTCCAGTACTTTATAAAACATTGTATTCCCATGCTTGAACATTTTTTTACTCTTTAAATTTTGTAACAAACCCCTCAGTGTCCGTACCTATGTACCCTGTACCTAAGATGGTGCCAAAGAGGTGACATTGCGAACTTATCTCTGCACTCACTCGGGCGCACATGACAATTAGGGTTATTCTATTCTACTTCCTAAGAAATAATTAAACTTACTTTCGGTGGGGAGGGGCACAATGAGAATGGGTCGAATAATGAGAAGAACTGTAGAAACAAAATGGCACGATGATGCTTCGATAACTGAATTGAATTTTTGAGCAGTTAACAGAGAGGGTACATAATCGTAAAGTGGTAGATGTAAATTATCTGGGTTTTCAAAGTGCATGGAAATGATGCCCCATAATTGACAATCTCATAAGGTCCGAGATTGTGGAATCAGGGATCATGTGGCAGGATGGGTTGCCAGACTGAGAGCAAAGAGTGGGAGTAAAGGGTAGTTAGGCAAAGTGGAAGAAGGTAGGAAATGGTATTTCATGGGTTCCAGTGCTTAGACTGTTGCTCTTCACAACAACTTGCTTTAACAGTTTGAATTTTTGTATCCAAAAGTTCTAACTTCCAAGTACGTAAATGAAATCAAATTTGTTTTGGGGAAATGGGGTAGGCGGGTGGGTGGAATAGTGAGGAGAACTGCAGAACAGGGCATGAACAAGCCTGCATAATGGGCAGATAATTAAATTCAAGACAAATAAGAGTCAGCAGGACAAAAAGGGCAGCCACTAATTATTTGGAAAATTCAAGTGTGGCTGAAAGAGGCCAATAAACACATTAATCATTAAAAGGTTTTGGTTTGAAGTTCCATTTCTGTTGACTTACATTCATAGAATCATATAGTACAAAAGAGGCCCTTCAGCCCATCGAGCCTGACTTCCATGCTGACATTTCAGTGCAACACTGTCAAAGCAATCTTCCCTCGAAGCTCCACGTAAGCTCTGACTATCCACTCTATCTATGCCTCTCATCATCTTGTACACCTCTATCAAGTCATCTCTCATCCTTCTTCACTCCAATGAAAAAAGCCCTAGCTCCCTCATCCTTTCCTCATTAGACCTGCCCTCTATTCCAGGCAGCATCCTGGTAAATCTCCTCTGCACCCTCTCTAAAGCTTCCGCATCCTTCCTTTACTGAGGCAACCAGAACTGAACACAATATTCCAAGTGTGGTCTAACGAGAGTTTTATAGAGCTGCAGCTTAACCTCGTGGCTCTTGAACTCAATTTCTCTGCCAATTAAATTTCCAGATTTCTAGGGACTTAACAGCCACGTTCATATTAAGTTTCATAATCTCAAGCCTTTGCATAAAGAAGCTGAAAATAAACATTTCAAGAAAATATTTAAGCAGTGCTCTAATCGGTGTAAAAACGCACACAATAAAATCAAAACTGGCTGACTGTCAGGGACTGAGACTAAAGACAATATTTTGTACAGATTTTATGGATGGCTTCCTCAGAGCGGAACAATAAGGTTTTACGTGGCACGTTGTAGACAACTTGTTTCACTCTTCACAATTCTATTTCCCAAAACCATACATTCTATGAGAAGTAATATTTTTGGCATGTACAACAAATGTGACTTGATATTAATAAAGAAATGCTGTCTGCTACACTTCATTTCCCTTTGCCTCCTGTACACCCAGCCAGCATTCTATTGCAGATTAGTATGGATTGACGGTGACCATGTGACAACTGTTAATAGCTGCAAAATCTCATCTGGTTCACTGATGTCCTTTAAGGAAGGAAATTTGCCTGAAATAACTCTACCAAGGCTGGCATCCCATCACCAAGTCAACCTTTATTGACACATGTGTAGTGCATGACCCTGACCTAGCTAGTTCAGAGCTGCCTCCTAGAGTGAACCGAACCTCTGACACTCCTGTTTATATCTGTCAGCCAGGGCTCCCTGATTGGATCAGGTTAACAGCCCCAATCAGGGAACTCATACTCTACAACGCCGAACTCGTCTTCACCCTCAACAACTTCTCTTTCGATTCCTCCCACTTCCTACAGACAAAGGGGGTGGCCACGGGTACCCGCATGGGCCCAAGCTATGCCTGCCTCTTTGTAGGTTACATGGAACAGTCCCTCTTCTGCACCTACACAGGCCCCAAACCCCGCCTCTTCCTCCGTTACATTAATGACTGTATCGGCGCCGCCTCTTGCTCCCCAGAGAAGCTCAAGCAGTTCATCCACATTACCAACACTTTCCACCCCAACCTCAAGCTTACCTGGGCCATCTTCAACACATCCCTCACCTTCCTGGACCTCTCTGTCTCCATCTCAGGCAAACAGCTTGTAACTGATGTCCATTTCAAGCCCACTGACTCCCACAGCTACCTAGAATACAGCTCCTCCCACCCACCCTCCTGCAAAAATTCCATTCCCTATTCCCAATTCCTCCGCCTCTGCCACATCTCCTCCCAGGATGAGGCATTCCACTCCCGCACATCCCAGATGTCCACGTTCTTCCAGGACCGCAACTTTCCCCCCGCAGTGGTCGAGAACGCCCTTGACCGCGTCTCCCGATTTCCCGTAACACATCCCTCACACCCCACTCCCGCCACAACTGCCCCCAGAGGATCCCCCTCGTTCTCACATACCACCCCACCAACCTCCAGATACAATGTATCATCCTCCGGCACTTCCACCATCTACAATCCGACCCCACCACCCAAGTTATTTTTCCAACCCCACCCTTGTCTGCCTTCCGGAGAGACCACTCTCTCCGCGACTCCCTTGTCCGCTTCGCACTCCCCTCCAACCCCACCACACCAGGCACCTTCCCCTGCAACTGCAGGAAGTGCTATACTTTCCCCCACACCTCCTTCCTCACCCCCATCCCAGGCCCCAAGATGACCTTCCATATCAAGCAGATGTTCACCTGCACATCTGCCAATGTGGTATATTGTATCCATTGCACCCGGTGTGGCTTCCTCTACATTGGGGAAACCAAGCGGAGGTTTGGGGACCGCTTTGCAGAACACCTCTGCTCGGTTTGCAACAAACAACTGCACCTCCCAGTCGCGAGCCATTTCAACTCCCCCTCCCATTCCTCAGACGACATGTCCATCATGGGCCTCCTGCAGTGCCACAATGATGCCACCTGAAGGTTGCAGGAACAGCAACTCATATTCCGCTTGGGAACCCTGCAGCCCAATGGTATCAATGTGGATTTCACAAGCTTCAAAATCTCCCCTCCCCTCACTGCATCCCAAAAACCAGCCCAGTTCTTCCCCTCCACCCACTGCATCCCAAAACCAGTCCAGCCTGTCTCTGCCTCCCTAACCTGTTCTTCCTCTCACCCATCCCTTCCTCCTACCCCAAGCCGCACCCCCCGCTACCTACTAACCTCATCCCACCTCCTTGACCTGTCCGTCTTCCCTGGACTGACCTATCCCCTCCCTACCTCCCCACCTACACTCTCTCCACCTATCTTCTTTTCTCTCCATCTTCGGTCCGCCTCCCCCTCTCTCCCTATTTATTCCAGAACCCTCTCCCCATCCCCCTCTCTGATGAAGGGTCTAGGCCCGAAACGTCAGCTTTTGTGCTCCTGAGATGCTGCTTGGCCTGCTGTGTTCATCCAGCTCCACACTTTGTTATCTTGGATTCTCCAGCATCTGCAGTTCCCATTATCACTTCTACGACGTCCTCCTGGTTGACCTCATTCCAATCACTAGACTGTTATTGTTACGTGGTCTGGCCTGCATATGACTCTAGCTGCACAGCAATGGGGTTAACCATTAACTGGATGGGCTGTAAATGCTGGGCCAACCATCGATGCTCACATCCCATGAATAATTTTCTGGATTGGTAAGGGGTACGACATGACTTCTTTTTATTATGTTATTCATTCACGGAAGTGGCTTTCATTGGCTGGGTCAGCATTTATTACCCAACCCTCTCAATGCCTTTGGCAAGACACAGATGAGTCACCTTCTTCAATTACTGTGGTCCATTTGGCAAGAGAACACACATATTGTTGTTAGGGAGTGAGTTTTGTCCCAGTGACACTGAAGTAACAGTGATATAGGTTGGTGAGTGGCTTGGAGGGGAGCTTGCAATTGGAAGTGTTCCTTTGTATCAACTGCCCTTGACCTTCTAGGTCTACGTAGAAAATACCAGATTTTCTTCACCAAGGATGTAGCTTATTACTTAACCACAATTTCTTAATTGAGAATGTTTGATTTCCTACATTTTAAGCTGTGCTTCTACACACTCAGCAAATCCTACAGTGGACCTGGAGGCCATTCAGCCCATTGAGTCTGCACTGACCGTCCTAAGAGCATCCCACCCAGACCACTACTGTATCCCGGTAACCCCACATTCACCATGGCTAACCCACTTGCATGTCTTTGGGCTGTGGGAGGAAACCTGAGCTCGTGGAGGAAACCCACACAGACACGGGGAAAATGTGCGAACTCCACACAGACAGTCGCCTGAGGCTGTAATTGGAATTGGGTCCATGACATTGCGAGGCAGCAGTGCTAACCACTGAGCTGCCATGCCACACCCAGGTTAATATTTTTTAAGCATTTAGAGAGATGATAGTCAGATAATCTGTGGAATTTTCATGATCTTGTGGGGATGGTGGGCTGGAGTTACCCTCTCTGACTTTCTTGTCAGGAATTGTCACCCTCTCGTTTCTAATCAACAAGTTGGAGAATGTCAAACCAGATACCAATGAGATGAGATGGCAATCAATCTATACAGTAATGTATGCTAATAGGCCTCTTGCTGCTCACTAGCATGAATCATGTCTCACCAATCAACATGATTTGAAAATGGGACATTGTGCTCTTGCCAACAAGAAGTTCCTCACTGCCAATCTCATATTCCCGACTTTCCTTCGTGTGCCCACCTGCTTCAGTGATTGGGAAAATTCCATCTATAAACATCAGGTCAACAGGTTAACCTGCTCCCATTTCCAGGCAATCTTCCCAGAGATGGGCCATCACCGACAAGAACTTATGTTGGCACAGCACCAGGGTGTACGGTCAACTCAGCTTTTTGAAGGATGATTGTGAGTACTGCAAGGATGGAGACCCTCCCCCCAACCCTATCCTGCCTACCGAGTCCACCTCGCAGCTGAAGTTTGGCCTGTAACCACAAGCAATGTTTTCAAGCTACATTTCTCGATATCATGCTGTGGTGGGACATAAACGTTGACAATATCTCAACCTGGAGGGGGCATGGATTGAACTGGAATAGTGGAGTGACCACACTGCCATTGGCAAGCATTGAGGTTGAGGGGGTAGCCTTATGATTTATAAAATCAGAAGGGACATAGATTAGATGAATGACAAATGTCTTTTTCCTAAGCTGGGGGAGTTCAAAACAAGGGATTATATTTTGAAGGAGAGAGAATAAAGATTTAAAAAAGACATGAGGGGCAACTTCTTCTACACCGAGAGTGGTTCATGTGTGGAATGAAGTCCCAGAGGCGTGGACTTGTTGGGCCAAAGGGCCTGTTTCCACATTGTAGGGATTTATGAATCTAGGAGGAAACCATGAATGCAGATCCAGTTACAACATATAAAAGACATTTGTACAAGTTCACAAATAGTAAAGGTTTAGACATAGAGACAATAGGAACTGCAGATGCTGGAGAATCTGAGATAACCAGGTGTGGAGCTAGATGAACACAGCAGGCCAAGCAGCATCATAGGAGCAGGAAAGCTAATGTTTTGGGCCCAGACCCTGCTCCTTTGAAGATGCCTGGCCTGCTGTGTTCATCCAGCTCTACACCTTGTTATCTAAGGTTTAGGTGTATATGGTCCAACCCCAGGCAAGTGGGGCTAGCTAAGTTTGGGAACATGGTCGGCATGGACTGGTTGACTGGCCTGTTTGCATGCTGCATGACTCTGTAACTGTATAAATGGTCATCTCACTAGTTGTGAGAGAACAGGTAACTCAGGTAGCTCCTGAGATGCTGCTTGACCTGCTGTGTTCATCTAGCTTCACACTTTGTTATCTTGGATTCCCTAGCATCTGCTGTTCCCATTATCTCTGATCACAATTCTAACCTCACTGCGAAACCTCTTCCAGGGATGCCTAACTTGAAGAAGTTACCCTCCTCCCTCCGGACCAACCTCAGGAATCTTTTTCCCACTGCAACTCTCTTGTCTCCTCTATTGTCTTCAGTCCGCCTCCCCATCTCTCCCTATTTATTTCAGAACCCTCTCCCCATCCCCCTCTCTGATGAAGGGTCTACGCCCGAAACGTCAGCTTTTGTGCTCCTGAGATGCTGCTTGGCCTGCTGTGTTCATCCAGCTTCAAACTTTGTTATCTTGGACTCTCCAGCAGCTGCAGTTCCCATTATCTCTGGTAACTGACCAATTCTATTTTAGTCCGGGACGAGTTCCGTGAAGAATCAGAGCAGTAGATTTTGGGCACCAAGTAAATCAAGCAATATGGGGGTTGGATAATGAAATGGAGTTGAGGTAAATGATCACCTCTGATCTTGTTGCATGGTAGAATAGCTTCAAGGGTCTGCATTTTCTAAGCCTTTGTATATTTATCATGTTCAACCTTCAGCTCTAAAAGGAAATGCCATTGCTTCACTTCATTCAACTCTATTAAGTTGCAGCATACTAATGTTTTGGATGTTTGGCAATGCAGTTGTTCGTTTCATAATAGCAGGAGCACAAACTTCACATAACCCTTAAAATGTCATGATTGGTAATGTCATGTTTCTGAGAATTCAAATGCAGTAGCAAAAAGTAGTTTTATGAATAAATTCATACAAATTCAGAAATAAACAAAAACCTTGCTTTGTGAGTGTTAGTGGCAGATCAAATGCTTGAACAAGGCAGTAAAGTTTACTAATTCAAATTAAAAACAGATTTTGTACTCAGGCAAAAAAAAAGGTCCCGAGACAGAAGGGCCTTTATTAAAATTACATCACCACACAGTTTAAAATAAAATTTCCAAGAAGTTGCAAAAACTAGATATCATGCCTCCATTATTATTTCAGTCAACATGAATACATAACAGTAAATCCTTCATACTAATATCATCCCTTAGAAAGTTCTGCAAAGCTTTCTGTCATAATCTTCTGTTAAGGTGGCTGCAAATCTCCATTTCCAATAAGCATACCCTGACTTCAATACAGTGAAGTACATCCTTACAGTGTCTTCAATGAAAAGAAGCAACAAATTTTCCTCCTGACTTCCCATCTGCACATTTTTTATTAATCATTCCTGAACAATCTGCTGCAACTCTCAGTTATCCCTGCACATTCCTCTTACAAACCTGTCATTACATCTACCCTCTATGCTATTTCTTCAAGTTCATTGCAGTTCAAGGTTGCTGTGGTTATTTGCTGTGGCTCCCCGTGACTCTATTGTCTGCATGGCTCCAACAGAGATTTTTTTATCTGTAGTGTCACCTATTATCCAGATATGATGGATGCTACTAAATCTGTTTTTCTGCAATGAGTTCAGTCTGTACTTTTTCAACAATCTTTATGTCATGTTCGTAATCACGTGGGTTGGCCATGGCAGATTTGATAGACCTGTCTTATTCGCAATGAACATATTTCAATCATGTCCTAACACTAATTGCATAATCCACAGAAAGTCTTCCAGAAACATTACAGTCTGTCTGCTGTTTTCTGGAGACCACTGTAAAGGAGATGATGGCATTGTTGTTATGATGCTGTTGGAATTTAGATTCAATTAATGAAAGACTGGAATTAAAGAAACTATTGCTGCTGATTGTAAAAACTGATCACCAATGTCCTTTAGGGAAGAAAATCTGCCATCCTTACCTGTTCTGGCCTTTGTGTGTCTCAAATTCCTCAGCCATGTGGTTGACCCTTAACTGCTAAAATAGTCTAGCAGGCCATTCAGTTCAAAACTGAAGGGATGGGTAAAGATTACTGATGGGATGTCCAAATCCCATGAACAAATAAAGGAAAAAGTCCTTGCATGTGGTTGGCTGAGCCGATGAGAATACTTTCCCATCCAATCTGCTGTGATTATCAGCTGTACACTGTGTGATACTCTTTGACCACAAATGTCTTTGTTGTTGTTAGATTTATCATTAATATTGCCTCAATTACAAAAGGCATGATGACTTAGTAAACAGCTTATCTGTAGTAAATGAATGATAAACACATTACTTACTCCTTGTGGCTCCTGTGCCATTTAACAAGAGCACAGTTGATCTTTGGCCTCAACTCCATTTATCCCTTTTTTATTGCTTTCTTCAGAGTCCAATAATCTTTTGATCTCAGCTTTGAATAGACTCCAGGACTGACTCTTGCTCCTTGGGGTAGAGATTCCAAAGGTTCATAGCCCTTTGAGAAAAGAAGCTTCTCCTTCTCTTAATGGTTGACCTCTGATCCTGAGTGAAAGTTGTCCTGGTTGTAGATTGTCCAGTCAAGGGAAACCTCATCTATGGAAACAAATCCAGAGCCTTGTGCAAAAACATCAAAAATATAAATCTGCCGCAGTCAGGTAATATTTACAAATTTGGCCTTCTGGCAGGAAACGAATCCACCAGCAACAAATATTGGAAATGCAGAGATTTAAATTACAGTCTGGGTATAGTTTCTATGTCCCGTTACTCAGACCCGAACTTGTAATCTAACTTCATGACATGGTTAAATTCCAACTTTGGGATGAGATTTTAAACTGAGGCACCGCTGCCTTCTCCAATGAAAATATAAAAATACCACAGAGTTATTGGAAGAACTGAAGCGCTTTCTCTTGTACCCTAACCTATCGCATATCACTGAACCAACAACTCATTCTACATTCAAAAGCATAATTCTCAACTGTTTTACGTTAGTTCTTGGTTCTCGGATGTCTAAATTCTAAAATTATAAGTTTTATGCATAGATCTCTTATTTTAGTGACTTTCTTCAGTTCTGTAACAACTCCATTACCATCAACCTCCCCAAAGGTCTGGCTTTGTGGGCACGGTGCACTGTACCTTTTAGTTTTCTGATGCCTTAGTTCCAAAATTACAATTTTGAGCAGAGATCTCTTCATTACTTTTGTAACTTGCTTCAGTCCTGTAACGATTCCACCGTCATCATCAAACTTCTCAGTTGTCCAGGCATTATGTGCAACTAAATCTTCCCTTCAACTTACCTTTAGCTCCTATCGAGTACTGACAAAGACACTTCTGTATTGCTAGGCTCGGAACTTCATTAACAGAATCCCTACAGTGTGGAAGCAGGCCATTCAGCCCATTGAGTCCACACCAATCCTCTGAAGGCCATCCTACCCAGGCTTACTCCCTATCCTATCCCTGCATTTCTCACCCTAGGCACTATTGCCAATTTAGCATGGCCAGTCGACCTAACCCACATATCTTTGGACTGTGGGAGGAAAACGGAGCATGCAGATACGAGGAGAATGTGCAAACTCCAGACAAACAGTTGCCCAAGGGTGGAATCAAATCCAGGTCCCTGGCTCTGTGAGGCACCAGTGTTAACCACTGAGCCACTGTGCCACTCTGAATGCTTCTTCCCTCCTCATTATCTTTAAGATCCTCCACAGAGAATCTTCATATGATCGAGTTTCCTAATATCTCTGCATCTTTTTTCTTAGAATTAAAATAGGGCAGGAAAATTGATTCGAGCTGAATCAATAACAAAAGTATGGAATGGTGGAGCTGAATTCAGGGAGCAATTGGTCTATTGCCACGTCTTTTTCTTAAGTTCATCCTTCAGCGAAGGAACTGTGCAGCCTCGCAATTGATGCTGAAATATAGGCTGTTGACACAACTTTATGAAAGGTAAAGTATAGCGTGCCCTCCTACTGATTTGTAGGAAGGAGCTGGAGAGGTCTTCATCGAACAAGTCCATAAAAATTTTATAAACAGGTCGCAATAAAAAGTGGACAATTTTTTTTGTAACTTTCAATATTAGAGGTTTTGACTGTTTAAATCAGTTCCAGGCCCTTAGTTCAGACATGCTACAGAGCCTGCTGGGTATATTGTTTGTGATTATGTTGTTACGTGCTTTATAGAATTTTGTACGTTAGCCACAAATAAGTGAACAAACTGGATTGTTTACAAAGGCAATGGCATATACAACTGTTTATTCATACATATATATTTCATTCTGAAAACCAGCCCCTGTCCCCTGGTTGACAGTGATGCTGTCTCCCGGTGCGTTCTGTTGACTGGAATCTATTCTTCCTGTCCTTGATTGATGGAATGGTTTACTTCTGCTCCTAATGTTTTGGTCTTTTTCTTTCAGTAGATGCACTGTGATGCTGAAAACTGGTGCTGTTTAGCTTTTGCCATACTCGGAAATGTTCCTGAGCTTTGAGAAATGTAAGGTCAGATTCTGATTGTGCGGGATCTGTCTGATTAACTCCTTAAGGATGATAGCCATCTTTCATTGTTACCTTTTACCTCCCTGACTGGTTCTCTAAAGTGACCGTCACCAGTATAATCATCCATCTCAGTTTTGTCTTTTGATATTGTGTTATTTCATTAAATCTTCTGGTTTTCCTCCAGCCTCAAGGTATTTTTGATATCTGCTCATTTGAGGTGAAAAGGTATGGTAATGCCATGGTTTAATAATTAACATCTTGGTTTATCATCCCAGCCTCATAATTGATGTATAGATATCCTGTACAATTTCCACGAAGATATGCGTTATTGCAGGTATATGATTCATAGTGACTTTTTAAAAATGCATTCATGGGCTATAGACATCTCTGGCTGGCCAGCATTTATTGCCCATCCCTAGTCATCCTTGAGAAGGTAGTGGTGAGCTGTCTTCTTGAACTACTGTAGACCATTTGAAGAAGATACATGCACAATGCCGTATGAAGGCAGTTCCAGCATTTTTACCTAGCAACACTAAAGGAACAGTATTTTTTTTCTCCCCAAGTCAGGATGCTGGGTGGCTTGGCAGTAAATTTGTGGGTCATGGTGTTCTCAGCTGACTGGTGCCCTATTCCTTCCAGATTGTAATGTTCATGTGTTTAAAGGTGTTGTCTGAGCATCCTTAGTGAATTTCAGCAGTGCATCATGTAGCTGGTACACACTGCTGCTCTTGGGCATCGGTGGTGAAGAGAATGGATGCTGTGGATGTTACTGTCAATCAAGCAGGCTGCTTTCTTCTGGATGGTGTTGAGGCTTTTGAGTGTTGTGGAGCAGCACTCATCCAGACAAATGTGTCATATTCCTGGCTTGTGCCTTGTTGATTTTGGACCAGCTTCAAGGAATCAGGAGGTGACTTAGTCCCCATGGGAATCCTAGCCTCTGACCAAATCTTGTAGCCACTGTGTTTATGTGGCAAATGCAGGTCAATTTCTGGTCAGTGGAGCCCTAGGATGTTCATTGACCATTCGAACTTGAAACAAAGCTAATTAAAAACACGTAACATGATACACGGACTGAACCCAATTCACGGACTGCAAAATCACTTCATATCTAAAACCTATACAAAACGCTTGCAAAAACATTGCAGAAGGACAATCAATGCGTTAAAGTTCAGGTCACAAGATACACTTATAAAATATATTCAGTTGATACTTGATCACCATTGAGAAAATTTAAGAAATGTAAAGTCAGAATCTGATTGATTAGGTTGCGTGTGACCTGTTTCCAATCAACTTCTTAAAGATGATGATCATCTGGTGATGCTACCTCATGTCTCAAATAACTGCATTCCTATGAAACTGATTACAGATTGCAGCTCTTGAAACTCACAGCACTGACAACTACAGAAGACATTTAAACATTTTGCAAGCAATAAGCTACTTTGATTTTAAAAATAAAACAAAAGTCTAGCTTTGTATCAGCCTAGGATCATGTAATGCACTTCACCCCTCACGTGAGAATGTCTCTGTAGTTAGATGACCTTACAGTGCAACAATGCCCTAGGTATTTTTAATAATGATACGACACACCTCTTAAATAGGTAGGGATTGAACCCCTGCTTTCCGGTTCAGAAGCAGGGACATTACCAACACAAGAACCATGTATTTACCAGGCTCATACATTAACTATAATTACACACAATATCATAATAGGTTAACTGATTTAATCATTATGTGATTAAAGCATTTGAATATGGCTGAACTATAAAATAATTGAACACGGTCAAACTTGTAATTAGTGAACTGATTATCCATGATCTCTCAGAGTCTTAGAGTCATACAGCACAGAAACAGAATCTTCAGGCTAACCAGTCCATACTGACCATGTTCAAAAAGCTAACCTAATCCCACATGTCTGCCCTGGGCCATATCCTTCCAAATCTTTCCTATTGGTGAACTGATCCAAATGTCTTTTGAACGTTGTAACTGTACATAGATTCACCACTTTCTCTGGCAGTTCATTTCACACACAAACCTTTCCTTGTGTAAAAATGTTGCCTTTCATGTCCCTTTTAATTCTTTTTCCTCTTACCTTAAAAATATGCCCCCTAGTTTTGAACTCCCCCATCTTGGGAAAAGACTCTCGTCATTCATCTTATCTGTACCATGATCTTAAAATCCTCTACAAGGTCACTCCTCAACCTCCTATGCTCCAGTGAAAGAAATCCTGGCCTATAGGTAAGACTTACTCAGGTAGAACAGGGGAAGTTGGTAAAGTAGTTAAAATATTGAGAGATATGGGAGCTAGTCTTTCTCCATGCAGCTCTGCTTATAACTTAAACCCTCCATTCCCAGCAACATCCTGGTAAGTCTTTTTGAACCCCCTCCAGTTTAATTATATCCTTCCAATAACAGGATGACCAGAACTATGCATAACACTCAAGAAGAGACCTCATCAACTTACTGTACAACTTCAACATGATATTCCAACTCCTACACTCAAAGGTCTGAGCAATGAAGGCAAGTGTACCAAACATCTTCTTAGCCTGTCTACTTGTGATGCAAGTTTCAAAGGATTATGTTCCTGAACCCTGAGATCTGTCTGATTGATAACAATACACAAGGTCTACTTTGTCGTCTTGCGCATACCTCAAGGTCTAACTGATGGAAATGGCTCCAGGTTTTACTGCCTTTCTTAAGAATCTCAAAGGACAGTTTTTTTTTATTGATCTCTTATCTCTTCCTTGGCAAGATATCTGCTCCTGTTCATCCCTGTTTGCATGTGCAGGAATATTTCTCTCCAAGTTTGACAGACAAAGGTCAGTACTTCCTTAACCTTAACATTCCTATCAGTTTTAGCAGATTCCAGCTAAAACCTTCACCTATGGCAAGTGTTTACTTCAATCAAATAAACTCACATGTATTGCTTCCTGGCTCATCACTGATCATGTCATGAAATCACATAAACCTACAGATTCAGGTGATCAATGATCAGGAATGAAAGGCCCAGAGTGCAGTTTTGATTGCTGCCACCTGTGTTCCAGCAGTATCATTTCCAAGAATAAACAGTATTCCTGGAATAGCCAATTTTTCCATTGCTCCCACTATCACTTCCCCGGTCTTGATTGGACTTTCTAGCCTTATCTTACACAGGGGAACACGACCTCTCTCTCCATCTATTCCACAGACTACCATGCTATTGGACAATTTTAGAAGGAGTGTAAATATTTTCAACTCTTACTATTAGAGACAGGCTGACTCCCCTATCTCTCAATATTTTAACTTCTTTACTTAGTCCTCCTGTTCTACCTGAGTAAATCTTACCCCTACAAGTGAAGTCTTCGAAAAGGTCAGGCGCTATCTTTCTATCCAGCAAGGATGACTAGGTGATGCATTCTCCAGCAGCTCCTTGACTTCTCTTGGGATTTCCTTCACTACCTCAACTAATCCCACTGGTTTTGCTTCTCTTATCACATTCTTTTTCCCAGTGCCTTTCTTAAACCACCAGCACCATGACTTTGTGTGTCACAAATTATTGCAGTGAAAACATCTGAGATCTTTCATCTCTTTTCCACCCTCTTGGGTTTCTTTTCTCATATGTGGTAATCTGTTCCCAGTGTGATCTGCTTTTTGTTTTTCATTGAAGGATCTCCCACTTTGCCAATTTCTATCCTTCATGGAATGGAATTGCTGTCGGAAGCTAGATTTCGATTTATGGGCTGTAGCGTATTCATCCGCCATCTCTGCAGCTCTCCTTGCTGTTTTAACATTCTTGTTCCTCAGCATGAGTTCTTATCACTTGTGCAAGTGAATTTTTAAACTCCTCCAGTAGAATAATCTCTCTAGGGTCCTCATATGCCTTTTCTAACTTTAATACTCTCGTCTGTCTATCAAATTTGCTTTGTTTAATTCTCTCAAACTTGATAGAAGTCTGACCTGGTTCCTTTCTTGCATTTCTGAACTGTTGTCTATGTGCTTCTGGTACAATTTGTAGGCACTTAAACGCAACGTCTTCATATTCTCCTGATACCGGCTCTGACAGCGCTGCAAATGTCTCAATAGTCCTGCCTACCAACTTGGTCTGAATTAACATTACCCACAGGCTCTGGCCAGCTCATCTGTTTTGCCAATATCTCAAAGGAGGTGAAAAAGGTTTTTACATCTTTTCCATCAAGGTAAGGTTTTGGCATATATGTCTATATCCCTACCAGGCCTTCGGCTATGATGGGTTTGCTCATCATCATTATCTTCATCAGTAAGCCTACCTTCATCTCCATTCTTTTAAGGTGACTTTCCTGTTTAATTGTTAACTCCTAAAGATCAAATTCTCTGTCTTTCTATTTTTGTTCTATCGGGGCAATTCTGTTCTTTTCTTTTTGTTCTGTTAAGGCTCTTCTTTCCCTTTCTTTTTCTTCAGCTAGGAATTTTCTTCTTTTTATCTTATAACTCTAGTTGTCTCATTTGCAGTTTAATTTTTTTCTAACTCTACTGCACATGGCTGTCTTTCTGTTATACCGAAAAGCTTGGCTAACTCCATTACCATCTTAGGTTTCTTATTATCCCTAGTTAAACTCAATTTTAGCCTGTTTGCTAATTCTACAAGCGCCTCCTTGTTCCTCCTTTATAAGCTTTTTTGGTAAATTCAGGAGGCATTTTCAAACCCCAGAACCTCTTTAGCAATGTTCAGAGCCATTTCCCCAACTTTTGATTTAATCAACAACATGCGACCGAAATTAAACAGATTTTTCACTTCTCACTTAAGTTTTATTTAAAGATCAAGGATAATAGTCCCCAAGTCTGTTTAAATCTGTTGGGGCCCTTTATACCCTAAATTTGTACAAATCTATTCAGATTCCGGCCACAAACACCCAATCTGCCATAAAGTGGAGGTTGACCCCCTCTGAGAACTAAAACCAAAAGTCTCAAAGAGGAACACCATGACCTATAATGTCTAAAAGGAGCGTGCAAAGTGGTGTAAACTGCTTTTCAGCAACTTCCGCTGGTTAAATAAAATAAATCCCTGACATTCACTATAAAATCAACAAGTAACAATTCATTTATCTAACTCTAACAGTAACAAATTAACTAAACTATTAACCAACAGAATTAATCTTTCCTAACTAATAATGATTCCCAAATACAGCAAGATTCTAATGGTATGCAGTTCCAATAAATACAAGTCCCACATATGTAAATTAAAAGGATTAGAATTTAGTCTCTCGAAATTGCAGCCAGGTTACATGTCTTCTGGGTGGCTCTTGTGTCTTCTCCATTGATTCTTCTGTCAGGAATGTTAACTAGTTTTGTCATCGGTACTGTTGGTATTTTGATGGAGCTTTCTCTAAGGCACAGGGGAGGCTGTGAGAGCCAACGATTCTCTCCTGAACACTGACTACTCTCTGATCTTTGTCCAACTGCCCATTCCTTTATACCATTGATGATATATCAATATTTCTTACAATAGGATTTGTCCTATATCGCCAAAAGCATCAGATTTAAATTTAATTGGATTTTGGTTTCTAAGTGTCTCGTTCAAATTTATTGGCTAAATTCAAAAGCCTGTTTTCTTGGTAAAAACTGCTACTTGGCCAGCTAACAGTATGGCCTTGCAATACAAATGTGTCAATTCAGGTGCTCTCTGTGTGCTCGCAAACTTTCAAGATGCTACTCACAGACGTCTATTCTAAATGCCCAAGCATAGATAAAGCACATCACCTTTTAAAGGGACCGCACAATGTTTCTCCGCCTAGCGTTTTACAAACACCAGATCCTAACTTTCTGCCTCCCAATCCACAAGTACTCTACCCAGCTCTGAAACAGTGGGAATTCTCTGCCACAGAAACAGGTTGAGGGCAAAACATTGAATGTTTCCCAGAAGAAGATAGATATAGTTCTTAGAGCTAAAAAAAAGTCAAAGGGTGTAGGGCAAATATGGACAGGGTACTGATCATAGTAAGCAGTGGAGCAGGCTCAATGGGCTGGATACCCAGCTCCGCTCCCTATTTTCTATGTTTCAATGGCAAATGTGGGAGCCCACTGAGGCAACTAAAGGGTCTTTTAAAACCAAAGCCATGATACAACTGTCTGGTCATCAGCATCTATAGTCCAGTAGTAACTTAGTGTTTAACTCTATTTTGAACTCTTCCCTTCCATACCAGACATACTTATGTGTCCCTATGCAGCCCATAGCTGACCTTACTGAGTGATTCACTTCCATGCTGATGGCCTGGTCTGTCAGCTGTGATCTCTTTACAGTAGCCCAGTCTTCATGAGGTCATCAGAGGGTGCCTCCAGCATGACATGCCCTCACTTTCACGTACCCTATCTCAACAGCTCCCACCTCCAGTCTCTGAGACTGTATTTCCAAGTTGAAGATCCTCTTACTGGCCGTTCAGGCTTGAAAGTTTACCTTCCACCCTCAATTAAAGAGGGTACCTGGAATTAGGCATTTAACTAACTCCCTCCTCAAAACTTTCCTTCTGGGTCTTAAGATTGGGACTCACAAATGAAAATTAGGCCCAATGGAGTTAATTTTGAATGCAATAACAAAGCTAATGACCTGTCATGTGGTTTTTCCTTTCCAATTTACACGTCTTGACAAGGGATGCCCATACTTCAAGCATTAGTGACATCAGCAGGCAGAATAGCAGCCAGAGATAGTAAGAACTGCCAATGTTGGAGTCTGAGGTAACGCAATGTGGAGCTGGAGGGACACAGCAGGCCAGGCAGTATCAGAGGAGCAGGAAAGCTGATGTTTCAGGTCGTGAGTCTTCTTTAGAAATGAAGAAGGGTCCTGACCTGAAACATCAACTTTCCTGCTCCTCTAATACTGCCTGGCCTGCTGTATTCCTCCAGCTCCACATAGAAGTAGCAGCCAATCATTTTCAACAATTCTGACAGACAGATAAACTGGAAATCAAAAGCTGTCCGCCTTTAATTCAAACTTTCAGGTAGTGGACGGAAATTGACTTAGGCAGAAACTAAACTATCACAAACAAACTTCAAAACAAAAGAAAATTCATATGTTTTATGACTGTAATGGAGAAAGTTCAAATTCCACACATATAAGGTTAGCTTTTCACTGTTACCAAGGACGTTTAATCATAAATATGTTCTTAGTACTAGATTGAAAACTGATAAATGTATTTTTCAACAATGAGTAATTTTTCCAGGGGTGTTTAATGTAAGAATAAAGTGTTATTTTATCAATTCAATGATTACAGTTTATGGAGGAGTGTAGAATCACTGGACTTTAGCATTATTCTGTGGGTGCAAACTGCTGAAGTTGCTGTACATTTCTGCAATAATGTCAAAGTCATTGCCATGACAACATTTATTTAATTATTTGGCATTAGCTAAGAAAGAGTGGGCTTTAATTCAATATGAAAAAATAATACTTTACCCTAAGCTCTATTTTTGAAAAAAAAATGTGTATAACTTAATAAAGCAGTGGGGTTAAACAATCTGAGCCCATTTTGTATGTAAAACACTGTGCATGCCCCTCAAGTGATGAGAACGGGAAAGTGGTTTATTGGAAAATACAGAGCGCAATTCTTAGCTAGTTATAATTACTGATGGAAGATTGTTCACTCACCATTCAACACGTCAGAACCCTAGTTACCCACACTGCATACAAAATCAGCTACCCCCAAAGGTCAGCCTAGACAGTGACACGTTCATCCCATGATAAGAAAAAGCAAAAGGTTTGGGTTAATACACAAAACTTGCCACATACATGTTCCTGCAGCTCACTGTGTTTCTGACCCTTGTGGAGACGGTCATGAATGCTCCATGGATAACACCAATCATCTCCTACCTTGCAATAGCGACCACACTTCAAAAGTCCTTAATTGGCTGTGAAGTATTTTGTAACATTTGCAAAAGGAGTTATTAAAATGTACATTTTTAAAATCATTTTTCAGCTTGAAGTCCAGATGTTAATGAACGTGAATGAGAAGCACAGCAACATTCCCGCATTCTCCATTTCTAACTTCAGAGGGAGACACCGATTTATTACTGTTCAAAAAGATACTGCACCAAGTTTAATGGATAACAGACATCATTCCCTTTGTATTAGGATGCTAACATATAGAAGGATAGCTGTGAGGCCAAAATAAACTCATGGCCCTTGTGGTACAGTAGACTGGTCCAGGTACGGATTGTTTTATTTAAATGGTGCATTCATTACTTACATTCAGGGATTTACTGTGTAAACAGACCATTACTGGCACAATGATCAGAAGAGACAGAAACAAGTTGCTGTTTCTGTAATGCAACTCTTCTGAGGCCAGGATAAACCAATGGCTCATGCCTGTTGGACTTGAATAATACGTAACAGAGTGACCTTGTCTACAATGACTCATATCACAGCATGTCAAGATGGTCAGGTGCAGGAGTTTGAAAAGGTATGTTAATAATCATTTCCTATCTTTACCCAGTTGGCCTGCTCATTGTGAATACTTTTCGTCTGCAAACGGAATGCAATTAGACAGCAGTTTCACACAGGAAGCTGGTACATTTTGGAAGGAAGAGTGAGACGAAGGCACATTCTCTTTGGAACATAGAGTGTGACTGTGGAGAAGAAATATACATTTCTCATATTGTCTAGGGATATGCAGGCTAGGTGAATTAGCCATGGGAAATGCAGGGCTACAGGGATAGGGTAGTAGGGTGGGTCTGGGTGGATGGTCTTTGGAGGGGTGGTGTGAACTTGATGGGCTGAATGACCTGCTTCCGCACTGTAGGGATTCTACAGTGAGAAACACCAGTAAATAAAGTATAAAATGAAGCAAAACAGCAAAAGACTGAGGCTCAATCTTATAGTTTTTGAATAGAAAAAAATAGCAGGTAGGCTATGTTAGTAAGATGAAATGTTTGAATAATATTATGAGAATTTCTGAGGGTCTTATTTTGCTAATGACTTAACAATTTGTAATACAATTACTTATACTATATTAATAATCTTATATCATTTTACATATCTATTTCAATTTATTTCTTTACTCATTTCTATGGCCATGTTTAAGATAAACTTACCTTTATTCTAGTGGAGCATAAGGCGACCAATTAGAGAAAGAGCGACAACTGATGGTGGTTTAACCTGACAGTCATGCTGCCTCAGGTGAGGAATGGATGTTGAGATGGAGAATCCTTCATGGTAACATTGGCTGATGCAGGAATTGAATCCATGTTGTTGGCATCACTCTGCATTATCAAACCAGCTGCACAGCCCTCCCCCTGTATTTACTATTGAAATAATCTACATGAATATGTAATTACAGCCGCCCACTAGTGGCGTTATTGTGATAATGCGGTTCTGTACCCCTCAGCTTCAGTCTGAGTACTCATGCTGTAAGCTCGGCTACTTCACAAGCTGCTGAGTTTACTGTAAATAACACCACAGATTTTGCAGCAGTACCAACAGTGAAACTGCCACCATCATACCCCTCAGAAACAGACAGCAATGGGCAATTCAACACGGAAATCCAGAAGTTGCTGTCTGTGATTCTATGTTCCTTCAGATGATGCACTGTTGAAGCTCTCCCAGATTGCCATCAACTAACCAGAACTTCCCCGCTTACATTCCGAGTATTTTTTATGCATTTGTGGGGCATGAGCATTGCTAGCTGGACAGCATTTATTGCCAGCCCTTGAACTGAGTGGTTTGCTGGACCATTTCAGAGGGCAGTTGAGAATCAACCACATTGCTGTTGGTCTGGAGTCACATGTAGGCCAGACCAGGTGAGGATTACAGATATCCTTCCCTGAGGACAGTAGTGAAAGGCACAATGGCTCAGTGGTTAGTACTGCTACATCACAGCCCCAGGGACTTGGGTTTGGTTTGACCCTCAGGTGACTGTCTGTGCGGAGTTTGTACATTCTCCCTGTGACTGTGTGGATTTCCTCTGGTTGTTCCTGTTTCTTTCCACAGTCTAAAGGTGTGCAGGTGAGGTGGTTTTTTCATTGTATCAAGGGATGTGCAGGCTAGGTGGATTAATCCTGGGAAATGCAAGGTTACAGGAATGGGGTGGTGTCTGGATGTGCTGCTCATTGGAAGCTCTGTGTGAACTTGATGGGCTGAATGGCCTGATTCCACACTGTAGGCATTCTATGATTCTGACAAGATGTGTTTTTCCAACAATGGTGACATAGTTGTCTGTAGATTCTTCACTCTAGACTTTTTATTAAAATCTGGTTTCAAAATACACCATTTGCTGTGGCAGGATTCAATCCTGGCTCCCCAGAACATTAGCTTGGTTTCTGGATTAATAGTCTAGCGACAATATAAGTGGGATATTGCCACCTTGTTTTGTTGTAGAAACTTTGAAAAAGTTACACTTGATTGAATGAGATCTGACAGCAACTGATTTGTAGACAGAGATCACTTATCAGGAATAGAAACCCTGCTTCCAATCCTAATTGGAGGAAAACATATACATGGACATTTAGAACAGTTCTCAGATGAACCTCCAGTCAGGATGCTCCTCAGCTGATGCTGCCTTGTCTTGTCCAGAGTTCCACACAGCCAGCAGCGAACTACATCAGTCCTGAAACAACACCCCTCCTTCATGACAGTTCCAGTTATATTCCAGGATTTAAAACCCTGAAACCACTTTCACAGCTACTGAGAGTAAGAGTCGTGGGCTACAGGTGCCACATAGGTGATGAGGGTGGATGGAAGGAGAGTGAAGGGTGGGGGTGATGAGGGGATGGGTGATTGGTGGGTGATGTGTTGGAGCAGGCGGGTGAGGGGTTGCGGTGACGTTGGGTGAGGGGTGAAGTGTAGGTGGGGAAGGTGTTCAGGAGACAGGTGGGGAACGGGTTGGGGAGCAGGTGGGTGGAGGGGTTTGGAGGGTGCAGGTGGGTGGGGGATGGCATATCAGATGGATAAAATTCGAAAGATATTGTTACTGACACTCTGAGGGAGGCTGACATTAAGTCTAACGCCTCCGAGATCCAAAACTGATCGCTCCCCTAAGGCAATATGATACCACTGTATTTGGATGTGCTTAAAGCATTCCTCAGTATTAACTCTTCCAGATCATAAAATCCATCTACAAAGAGGAAGGGCTGTTCAGTCAGGCACTGAAAGATTGTTAGTGAGGACAGAAGGTTCCTTTAGTAAGGTCTGCTGTAGCCTCTAAGTGCAGAAGGGAAAGAATGTTCCTTGGGCTATACAACGCCAGATCAGCCATTGCCTTGAGGCTGCAGAAAAACCAGCAGCTTTTATTGAGCAGCCTTTCTATTTAACATAACGCACTAGTGCCACTGATAGAACAGCACTGAGAGTGGGATAAGGCCCTTAATTGGCCATTAATTGGTTACTGAGGGTTTCAATTGGTTCAGGGTAGAAATTAGAAAATTGAAAATTTATAATAAACGTTTCTGACATAATTCAAAACTATGGAGAGACTATAATGTTAATTAGCCTGTAGTAACCATCTCTCAGGACCTGAGTAGATTGCAGGAAATCAAACAGTTCCCTCTACTAGCATGTCCCTACTGTCTGCTGGTTTTTATCTCTGAAACGTCCTTTTACACTACCTATTTCTATAACACTGTACTACCTATTTCTAACTTTTATTTAGGAGTACCATCTTGTACGAACATATGGATTTATACTTTTTAAATGCACATTACATAGGGCCGCTACCTCATTTAAGAAACTTACTATCCAAGCAGCGCTTCTGTGAAACTGCATGAATGAATGTGTAAGAACTGCTAAAACTGGCAATAGTAAATGAACTCTCAACGTCCAGCTGCAGGAGAACAGTTCAATATCCTCTATACTTTTATTTAGTACATGTATTTTTTTTATTTATTTAGATGATACAGGTCTAGTATTTTTACTAACATTCCTAACTTTAAAGTCAAAAGGGCTAATACCTCTGAATTATGCAAACTCAGACCGGACAGATATTCTAATCCCATCAGGAGTAACAGCCAGCATTTAGCAAGTGCTTGAACTATCTCCTGTCTCCCCAGGACAGATGAGATGCAAACTTGTGGACATTAGATACAA
Source organism: Stegostoma tigrinum (assembly GCF_030684315.1). Lineage (NCBI taxonomy): Eukaryota > Metazoa > Chordata > Chondrichthyes > Orectolobiformes > Stegostomatidae > Stegostoma > Stegostoma tigrinum. The sequence goes on from NC_081374.1 coordinate 11,486,800, forward strand.
CTACATGACACCATAGTGTTAAAATTTTAATGTATGTAAAAACTGTGAAAAGGAGGCTACTGTAAAACTGTAGTTTGGATTCCATCGCCGCCTCGAACTGTGCTACTGCAGGTGCTCAATTAAACAGCTGTTTTCACCACTCACCAACAATCGGTTGTTATTGAACACTACCTTGGGGCTTTCCTTTACCACACACATATTAAGTGGTAGGGCAGGGTCAAGATCCTGCTCCTAGCTCTTATGTTCCATGTTCTTAGACCATACAGCTTCTGTAGATCACTCCCAGGAAAGAGGACGGTGGCAGTAAATCTACTGGATGGCCCTTACTCTATAATGAACCACAACAAGGATTCATCCTTCAAATCCAACCTAATTCCACACACTGCTCCCCCACTGATGCTGTGGATCACCTGCAGATCTACCTGTGTCCTTTGCTCCTGGTGGTACTGTTAGGATTGAAGGTTTTCGGATTGGCTGTCAGATACTTGAGATGTGACCTTCGCCATTAAAGGCATGGAAAGCCCAATGTGAGATGATGAATCTTTTGACCTTTATTCCTGTCAGCATTTCCAAAAATGGCCACCGCAGGAGCATTCTGTCCTCCTGGCTGCAGCCCTGTGTATGTGTAGAAGATGCATCTTCTAGAGTAGCCCTCAAATAAAAACAAAATATTGAAGATACTGGAAGTTCAAAATAAAAGTAGCAAGTGCCGGAGAAACTCAACAGGTCTGGAAAATCTGTGGAGAGAGAAGCAATACTGACCGAAGTACCAACAAAGTGTGATTGGGATCTTAACTCTGTTTTTCTCAATGCACAGATGCTGCCAGACTGGCTGAATTTCTTCAACATTTTGTGCGTTTATTCCAGAGTATCCCATTCTCCTAAGAAGAGTATCAGGGGTGTACCACAGAACTGCAGAGCTATGTGTCACTTTACATGTGGTCTGACAGATGTTTGTAATGTCTACAGCTACCATACATAACTGAGCTTTCAGAAAATAAATGCCAGTATCAGCAGAACAAATACAAGTGCTGGCTCTTCTGCTTTTTACCCCCTAGATTCTTTCGGTGCAATGGCAGTGACCTCACCTCTGGGACAGAAAACCCAAATTCAAGACTGACCTGCCCTGGAGATAAGTCATGACATGTCTGAGCTGCTTTATTAAAAACAACCTTAGTACTGATGCAATTATATATATGCCCAAACAATAAAGTACAAGAGATAAATCTGCTCCTCCGTTTCATGTACATACATAGAACATAGAACATTACAGCACAGTACAGGCCCTTCGGCCCTCGATGCTGTGCCGACCTGTCATACCAATCTCAAGCCCATCTAACCTACACTATTCCATGTACATCCATATTCTTGTCCAATGATGACTTAAATGTACCTAAAGTTGGCGAATCTACTACCGTTGCACGCAAAGCTTTCCATTCCCTTACTACTCTCTGAGTAAAGAAACTACCTCTGACATCTGTCCTATATCTTTCACCTCTCAATTTAAAGCTATGCCCCCTCGTGCTCGCCGTCACCATCCTAGGAAAAAGGCTCTCCCTATCCACCATTTCTAACCCTCCAATTATTTTATATGTCTCAATTAAGTCACCTCTCAACCTTCTTCTCTCTAACGAAAACAACCTCAAGTCCCTCAGCCTTTCCTCGTAAGACCTTCCCTACATACCAGGCAACATCCTAGTAAATCTCCTCTGTACCCTTTCCAAAGCTTCCACATCCTTCTTATAATGCGGTGACCAGAACTGTACGCAATACTCCAAGCGCGGCCGCACCAGAGTTTTGTACAGCTGCAGCATAACCTCTTGGTTCCGGAACTCCATTCCTCTATTAATAAAAGCTAAAACACTGTATGCCTTCTTAACAGCCCGTCAACCTGGGTGGCAACTTTCAAGGATCTGTGTACATGGACACCAAGATCTCTCAGCTCATCTACACGACCATGAATCTTACCATTAGCCCAGTACTTTGCCTTCCGGTTATTCCTACCAAAGTGCATCACCTCACACTTGTCCACATTAAACTCCATTTGCCACCTCTCAGCCCAGCTCTGCAGCTTATCTATGACTCTCTGCAACCTACAGCATCATTCGTCACTATCCACAACTCCACAGACCTTAGTGTCATCTGCAAATTTACTAACCCATCCTTCTACACCCTCATCCAGGCCATTTATAAAAATGACAAGCAGCAGTGGACCCAACACCGACCCTTGCGGTATACCACTAGTAACTGGTCTCCAGGATGAACACTTCCCATCAACTACCACCCTCTGTCTTCTTTCAGCAAGCCAATTTCCGATCCAAACTGCTATATCTCCCACAATCCCATTCCTCCACATTTTGTAAAATAGCCTATTGTGGGGAACCTTATCGAACACCCTGCTGAAATCCATATACACCACGTCAACCAGTTTACTCTCATCTACCTGTTTGGTCACCTTCTCAAAGAACTCAATAAGGTTTGTGAGGCACGACCTACCCTTCACAAAACCGTGCTGACTATCCCTAATCAATTTATTCTTTTCTAGATTATTATAAATCCTATCTCTTATAACCTTTTCCAACACTTTACCAACAACTGAGGTAAGGCTCACTGGTCTATAATTACCAGGGTTGTCTCTACTCCCTTTCTTGAACAGGGGAACCACATTTGCTGTCCTCCAGTCATCTGGCACTATTCCTGTAGACAATGATGAGTTAAAGATCAATGCCAAAGGCTTGGCAATCTCCTCCCTGGATTCCCAGAGGATCCTAGGATAAATCCCATCTGGCCCAGCGGACTTATCTATCTTCACCCTCTGAAGGATTTCTAATACCTCTTCCTTGTGAACCTCAATCCCACCTAGTCTAGAAGCCCGTATCTCAGTATTCTCCTCGACAACATTGTCGTTTTCTAGAGTGAATATTGTCGGAAAATATTCATTTAGTGCTTCCCCTATATCCTCTGACTCCACACACAACTTCCCACTACTATCCTTGATTGCCCCTAATCTTACTTTCGTCATTCTTTTATTCCTTAAAAACCTATAGAAAGCCTTAGGGTCTACCCTGATCCTATCCACCAACAACTTCTCATGTCTCCTCGTGGCTCATCTGAGCTCTCTCTTTAGGTCTTTCCTGGCTACCTTGTAACCCTCAAGCGCCCTAACTGAGCCTTCACACCTTATCCTAACATAAGCCTTCTTCTTCCTCTTGACCAAAGATTCCACTTCCTTCATAAACCACGGCTCCCGCGCTCTACAGCTTCCTCCCTGTCTGACAGGTACATACTTATCTAGGACACACAGAAGCTTTTCCTTGAATAAGCTCCACATTTCTAATGTGCCCATCCCCTGCAGTTTCCTTCCCCATCCTATGCTCCCTAAATCTTGCCTAATCTCATTGTAATTGCTTTTCCCCCAGTTCTAACTCTTGCCCAGCGGTATACACCTATCCCTTTCCATCACTAAAGTAAACTTAACAGAATTGTGATCGCTATCACCAAAGTGCTCACCTACTTCCAAATCTAACACCTGGCCGGGCTCATTACCCAGTGCCAAATCTAATGTGGCTTCGCCCCTTGTTGGCCTATCTACATACTGTGTCAGGAAGACCTCCTGCACACACTGGACAAAAACTGATCCATCTATCGTACTGGAGCTATAATGTTCCCAGTCAATATTTGGAAAGTTGAAGTCTCCCATGACAATGACCCTGTGTCTCTCACTCCTTTCAAGAATCATCTTTGCTATCCTTTCCTCTACATATCTGGAACTAATCGGAGGCCTATAGAAAACTCCCAACAGGGTGACCTCTCCTTTCCTGTTTCTAAATTCCGCCCATACTACCTCAGTTGACGAGTCCCCAAACATCCTTTCTGCAACTGTAATACTGTCCTTGACCAACAATGCCACACCTCCCCCCCCGCTTTTACCATCTTCTCTGTTCTTACTGAAACATCTAAATCCCAGAACCTGCAACAACCATTCCTGTCCCTGCTCTATCCATGTACATGCACAATTTGAACTATCCCAAACAAGTAAGTCAATCGTAAAAAGGTAAAGTCATCATAATTTTGCCAGACCAAAGGGGTGCTTTTTCCTTAGACAGTTTAACCTGGCAGGGAGAGAGAATGAGGAGTGCCCTTCATGGTACCTTGAGCTCATGTGGTAATTGAACTCATGTTCTTAGTGTCATTCTGCATCACAAACCAGCTGTCCAGCCAACTGAGCTAACCAAACCCTAAGTCAACTGTACAGTGGAATGGAATGCCTGGTGGTCATTTTCATCATGAGCATAAGGGTGCCATACGTATTCTGCCTTCTTATCACTAGTTCAGTCTATTTAATGCGTGGTTCCATTGTAATACGCAGTAGCATGGCATCAGCAAAGAATGTTCTTGCAATTGTCCCACCATAAAATAGAAAGTGGAAAAGCAAACAAAAACAAGAAAAGATTAATTTTGACCCAGACTGAAATTAAAATCCATTGCTCCCGTATTTTGGTTTGCAGCAAAGCCTTTCTTTAACCTCAGATCTCAGCAGCTAATGTTCTCTGGAAAGGAAACTTGAATTAATTTTACTGATAAAGTTTGAAGCTTTCATCTACAATGATGAAGTTATTTATTTGCTCGATTTCTGGTGTGAAACACATGCTTTCCTTTAAAGAATGTGATTTCCAGTAAACACTGCAACAATAATCACAAACATAATCGTTGTTTCTTTTTTCTGCAGTTCCCGGATCATGGGTAAAGAAAAGCAAAAGCACAGTGCGTGAAACATTACTCACGTTTCAGCTCAACAGTTACATTTCACTCAGCTCATCTGCCTCTTTTAGTCTTTAGGTCAGATAAGGAGGGATTGAAAGACATGCAGCTAAAAATTGAAACATTAATGTTGAACAAATACAATAAATGCTCACAATTGAAATACATGAAGAGCTTCCTTTTAATTATTGGAAAAGAACTGGCCTGACAAGTAACAATTATGACAGAAAAACCTGGAATATTTCAGGACTCTTCTGGTATACCTAGAATGTGAACCAAAGTGAACATTAAGTAGGGAAAGGATTAGCAATTGCTAGGCACAATACTATCCATTCCTGTTGCCTCTGAGTAAACTGACGGATAGATGGATAGATTTCTATTACTGTGGTGAAGAGGTGGTGGTCGGAATATGAGAGCTAGACTCTTGTTCGTGAACAACTACATTCATTTTTGAACATAACTATATATAAAGATAGGAAGAGAAGACATCTTAACTAGGAACTCCTGAAACCCAGGTTCATGTTCCATGTGAGCTGGTATCATTATGACCTAACTCCTGTCACACATGCTCAGTAGCTATATTTAGAATAAAGGAACCGTTCCTTTATGCTACTGTAATCTCTAACATTGACTTAGGGTCAACCTCAATATGTTTATTTATGCAAAGTGTACACTTGTATGTAAAATCTCAGCAGCTAATTGGATTTTGAGTGAAAAAAATCTGCATTCATGTTGCAATTTTCCCATCCTTAGGATATCCAGAATGCTTCTTGCTCTCCACCTTTGAAGTGCAATGTAGGTAAATTGTGACAGCCAACTTGTGAACAGCAAGTTCAAACAAACAGCAAGAAATGAATCACGGTAAGTATATGCCAGCTGAAAGTTCAATGTTGGCCAGGGAAGAGATTCTGACTGCTAAACGTGCGAGCCTGATATTGCAGCTCAACCGCACTGGTTTGTTTTATTCTAGCGCAATTCACTCAAAATTGAGGTGACTGGTATGAAAGATTGCAGAAATTTAAGCAAGAGTTTAGTTCAGTGCAACTGAAACTTGAAGTCATACAGCACAAAAACAGAACCTTCAGCCCAACTTGTCCATGCTGACCAGGTTTCCTAAACTGAACTAATTCCATTTGCATGATAACAAAGTGTGGAGCTGGATGAACACAGCAGGCCAAGCAGCATCTCAGGAGCACATTTGCAAGTGTTTTGCCTATATCCCTCTAAACCTGAAAACAACAAATGCTGGAGACCACAGCATGTAAGGCAGCATCCATGGACAGACAGCGAGTCTGGATGTATCTTCATCAGATCTGCCTGACCCGCTTTGATCTCCAGCATTTGTTGTTTTCAGCACAGATTCCAGCATCTGTAGTAATTTGCTCCCTCTAAACCATTCCTATCCATGTAACTGTCCAAATGGCTTTTAAATGTTGGAATTGTACTTTTGTCTACCACTTCCTCTGGCAGCTCATTCCATACATGCACCACCCTCTGTGCGGAAAAGTTACCTCAGATCCTTTATAAATCGCTCCCCTCTCACCTTAAATCTATGCCCATTAGTTTTGGACTCCCCTACCTTGGGGAAAAGACCTTGGCTATTCACCTTAACCCATTCCCCTTATGATTTTATAAACCTCTATAAAGGTCCCCCCTAAGCCTTCTATGCTCCAGGGAAAACAGTCCCAGACTGTCCAGCTGGATGAACACAGCAGGCTAAGCAGCATCTCAGGAGCGAGTTGTGGCCAGAGCAGGAGCTCAAAAGCTGACATTTCGGGCCTCGACCCTGCATCAGAGATGCGTCTAGGCCCAAAACGTCAGCTTTTGTGCTCCTGAGATGCTGCTTGGCCTGCTGTGTTCATCCAGCTTCACACCTTGTTATCTTGGATTCTCCAGCATCTGCAGTCCCCATTATCCCAGACTGTCCAGTGTCTCCTTATAACTCAAAACCTCAAGTCTCGGTAACATCCTTGTAAGTCGTTTTTGTACCCTTTCCATTTTAGGGGCATTCTTCCAATGGCAGGCTGACAAGAATTGCATGCAGTACTCCAAATGAAGTCTTGCCAATGTCTTGTACAGCTGTAACACGATGTCCCAACTCCTGTATTCAATGCTGTGACTGCTGAAGGCAAGCATGCCGAATGCCTTCTTCACCATCCTATCTACCTGTGACACTGTCTTCAAGGAATGATGTACCTGCACCCTTAGGTTGCTTTTTGAGAAGACTCCCCAGGGCCCTATCATTAAGTATGCAGATCCTGCCCTGGTTTCTTATTGAAATGCATCACCTCACATTTATCCAAATCAAACATTGTCTACCACTCTTTGGCTCACTGCCCCTGAAGATAAAGATCCCATTGTACTCTTAGACAACAATCTTCATCATCCATTATACCACGAAGTTTGGTGTCATCTGCAAATTCCTAACCATACGTGCTCTATTCACATCTGGATCCTTTAGATAAATGACGAAAAGCAGTGAACCAAGCACTAATTCTCGCAGCACATAGCTTGCCAGAGGCCTCAAGTCTGAACAACAATCCTCTACCACCACCTTCTGTCTCTTATACCAAAACCAATTCTGTATCCAATTGCTAGCTCTCCCTGGATCTCATGCGATCCAACCTTATTAACCAGCCTCAAAATATCATTGACGTATTCGGCCCCGCCCACAAATTTGGACTCCGACATAGGATGCATCCAAGATTATTGGGAGTTTTTGATAATTGTACAGGACTCTTTGATTCTTTTGGGATCAGGGAAGAACATAAATAGGTATGTTATGAGATAACACCTGCATTTATGAGCTAGCATCCGCAGTTCATGCTATTTCTAAGTATGTTACGACAAAATTTGAATGTTGTTTAGATTTAAGAGATGACCACTATATCCCAGTCTAACCAGCAAACAAAAACCAAAAAATTGTTGGAAAAGCTCAGCAGGTCTGATTGCATATGTGGAGAGAAATTAGAGTTAACATTAGCAATTAGATTTCTAAAACTGTTAAAATTCATTTTCAGTAATTTGGCACTGGATTACCATTGGATGCTGGATTGACAATGTGATTTAAAATTAAAATTTTTCTGATAACATTGTTTAATTTCACTGAAAAAAAATCAAACTAAGTTGCCACTCCTAAACCTATTAAGCAATAACTTTAAAGCACTTTTAAAAAATTTTCAAAACGCTGCACAATTGCATACTTCGTAGTAGATTGTGTGTTCAGGGAGATGCAAATAAGTTTGAGCAGGAAGCTAGGGAGGAACACATTTTAAAATGGGCACAATTGTGTTGGAGTAGCCAATACAGGAACGCTACTTGTTAATCATCAACATGCCCCTGTGCAGGTAGATAAAGCTTTTGTTTAACAACGCATTTGAAAAATGACATCTCCAGCATCCCACAAAATGTTTTAAAGTGCAGCATTCCCGGTCTAAAGCTTTTACCTAAACTGACTTAAATCATGGAGTGAGATGTGAACTCTTAACCTTTTGACTGAAAGGCGACTGTGTGCCTGTGTGAGAGAATGGTCTACTATACAATATGATCATGGCTCAAATTGGGCTTTAACTCCACTTTACCAACCTTTCCCCAAAATCCCTCGAATCCTGAGACAGATCTCTCTCAGCCTTAAATGTATTCAATAATACAACATCAAAAACCCTCTGGGGTCAAGAATTCCAACAATTCATGACCCTGTGAGTGAAGTCATTTCTCTTCATCTCAGTCCTCAGTGAGTGTCTTCTTATCCTGAGATGAGGATACACCTCTAAGTGTCAATCGTGTCAACTTCCTTCATTGTGGAAGTTTGGTGTGCACAATGCACATGCTGGATTTTACTCCATTACAAAAGGGTTACACTCCAGAACACCAAGATAACAAAGTGTGAAGTTGGATGAACACAGCAGGCCAAGCAGCATCTCAGGAGCACAAAAGCTAACGTTTTGGGCCTAGACCCTTGAAGCTTTTGTGCTCCTTAGATGCTGCTTGGCCTGCTGTGTTCATCCAGCTTCACACTTTATTATCTTGGATTCTCCAGCATCTGCAGTTCCCATTATCACTGATACACTCCAGAACACCGTTGTCTGTTAAACAATTTGGGACATCCCAGGGTCATGAAAGGCGCCAAATAAATGCGACTGCCTCACCCAAAGGCAAACATAAGGCATGCGATGTTTCAGTCAAGTTAGCAGTGCCTCAGATGGCACGTTGGAAGATTTCTCATTCCAGCAGAGTAGAGAGGAAAGTTGGACCAAAACTTCAACTAGAAATGCGGTGAAGGCATCACAGTATAATTGTTGCACCATCAACATTGGTTGACAATATACCTCACAAGGTGACTTCAATTGACTGAATATTGAGATTAAAATCAAATTCTCAGTAACATTATTTTGAAATGCTCTGTAGTAGATACCTGCACCGACATAGAATCAAGAGGAAATTCAAAGAGTGGTTTGACGAACACTGAGATTGCAGCCTGCTGTGTTCATCCAGCTGTACACTTTGCTAACTGAGATTGCAGCGTGACTTTCCTGAACAAGGTTCAGTGCATAATCAGCTTCGGTAATCCTGACCAACTTTACCCCTGAGTGACGTGATTAATTACAACAGCAGCTTGTTTTTACATCGTGGTTGCTCCATCATCACCCTGGGTTGTCTGGACAAATGACAGATCAGATCCAGCACCATGTAAGTGTCAAAAGTAGTCTGTGTTATTGTTCCAAGATAATAAAATGTGAGGCTGGATGAACACAGCAGGCCAAGCAGCATCTCAGGAGCACAAAAGCTGACGTTTCGGGCCTAGACCCTTCATCAGAGAGGGGGATGGGGAGAGGGAACTGGAATAAATAGGGAGAGAGGGGGAGGTGGACCGAAGATGGAGAGTAAAGAAGATAGGTGGAGAGAGTATAGGTAGGGAGGTAGGGAGGGGATAGGTCAGTCCAGGGAAGACGGACAGGTCAAGGAGGTGGGATGAGGTTAGTAAGTAGCTGGGGGTGCGGCTTGGTGTGGGAGGAAGGGATGGGTGAGAGGAAGAGCCGGTTAGGGAGGCAGAGACAGGTTGGACTGGTTTTGGGATGCAGTGGGTGGGGGGGAAGAGCTGGGCTGGTTGTGTGGTGCAGTGGGGGGAGGGGGCGAACTAGGTTGGTTTAGGGATGCAGTAGGGGAAGGGGAGATTTTGAAACTGGTGAAGTCCACATTGATACCATATGGCTGCAGGGTTCCCAGGCGGAATATGAGTTGCTGTTCCTGCAACCTTCGGGTGGCATCATTGTGGCACTGCAGGAGGCCCATGATGGACATGTCATCTAGAGAATGGGAGGGGGAGTGGAAATGGTTTGCAACTGGGAGGTGCAGTTGTTTGTTGCGAACTGAGCGGAGGTGTTCTGCAAAGCGGTCCCCAAACCTCCGCTTGGTTTCCCCAATGTAGAGGAAGCCGCACCGGGTACAGTGGATGCAGTATACCACATTGGCAGATGTGCAGGTGAACCTCTGCTTAATGTGGAATGTCATCTTGGGGCCTGCGATAGGGGTGAGGGAGGAGGTGTGGGGACAAGTGTAGCATTTCCTGCGGTTGCAGGGGAAGGTGCCGGGTGTGGTGGGGTTGGAGGGCAGTGTGGAGCGAACAAGGGAGTCACGGAGAGAGTGGTCTCTCCGGAAAGCAGACAGGGGAGGGGATGGAAAAATGTCTTGGGTGGTGGGGTCGGATTGTAAATGGCGGAAGTGTCGGAGGATGATGCGTTGTATCCGGAGGTTGGTAGGGTGGTGTGTGAGAACGAGGGGGATCCTCTTAGGGCGGTTGTGGCAGGGGCGGGGTGTGAGGGATGTGTTGCGGGAAATACGGGAGACGCGGTCAAGGGCGTTCTCGATCACTGTGGGGGTAAGTTGCGGTCCTTAAAGAACTTGGACATCTGGGATGTGCGGGAGTGGAATGTCTTATCGTGGGAGCAGATGTGGCGGAGGCGGAGGAATTGGGAATAGGGGATGGAATTTTTGCAGGAGGGTGGGTGGGAGGAGGTGTATTCTAGGTAGCTGTGGGAGTCGGTGGGCTTGAAATGGACATCAGTTACAAGCTGGTTGCCTGAGATGGAGACTGAGAGGTCCAGGAAGGTGAGGGATGTGCTGGAGATGGCCCAGTTGAACTGAAGGTTGGGGTGGAAGGTGTTGGTGAAGTGGATGAACTGTTCGAGCTCCTCTGGGGAGCAAGAGGCGGCGCCGATACAGTCATCAATGTACCGGAGGAAGAGGTGGGGTTTGGGGCCTGTGTAGGTACGGAAGAGGGACTGTTCCACGTAACCTACAAAGAGGCAGGCATAGCTGGGGCCCATGCGGGTGCCCATGGCCACCCCCTTAGTCTGTAGGAAGTGGGAAGAGTCAAAAGAGAAGTTGTTGAGTGGGAGGACGAGTTCAGCTAGGCGGATGAGAGTGTCGGTGGAGGGGGACTGGTCGGGCCTGCGGGACAGGAAGAAGCGGAGGGCCTTGAGGCCATCTCCATGCGGAATGCAGGTGGACAGGGACTGGACGTCCATGGTGAATATGAGGTGTTGGGGGCCAGGGAATTGGAAGTCCTGGAGGAGGTGGAGGGCGTGGGTGGTGTCACGGACGTAGGTGGGGAGTTCCTGGACCAAAGGAGAGAAAATGGAGTCCAGATAGGTGGAGATGAGTTCGGTGGGGCAGGAGCAGGCTGAGACGATGGGTCGACCAGGGCAGGCAGGTTTGTGGATTTTGGGAAGGAGATAGAAACGGGCTGTGCGGGGTTGGGGAACAATGAGGTTGGAGGCTGTGGGTGGGAGGTCCCCTGAGGTGATGAGGCCATGAATGGTGTTGGAGATGATGGTTTGGTGCTCGGGTGTGGGGTCATGATCGAGGAGGCGGTAGGAGGTGGTGTCGGAGAGTTGGCGTCTGGCCTCGGCGATATAGAGATCAGTGCGCCATACTACCACTGCGCCACCCTTGTCTGCGGGTTTGATGGTGAGGTTGGGGTTGGAGCGGAGGGAGCGGAGGGCTGCCCGTTCTGCAGGGGAGAGGTTGGAGTGGGTGAGAGGGGTGGAGAGGTTGAGGCGGTTAATGTCTCGATGGCAGTTGGAGATGAAGAGGTCGAGGGAGGGTAGGAGGCCTGGGGGTGGTGTCCAGGAGGAGGACTTGTGTTGGAAGCGGGTGAAGGGGTCAGTGGAAGGAGGGTTAGGTTCCCGGTTGAAGAAGTAGGCATGGAGGCGAAGACGGCGGAAAAACTGCTCTATGTCCAACCGTGACTGGTATTCGTTGATGTGTGGTTGTAGGGGGACAAAGGTGAGCCCCTTGCTAAGGACTGACCGTTCGTCCTCAGTCAGTGGGAGGTCTGAGGGGATGGTGAATTGTTCAATGACTTAAACTCTGCTTAACATTGAGAAAAAAAACCCAAAACACATTTTGTACGAATTGTTGGTGAGCTACCTCTACAGTTTTAGCTTTGTTTAAATAATTTGAGGTTGTCACAGAGTCATAGAGTCATACAACATGTAAACAGATCTTTCGGCCTAACCAGTCCATGCCAACCACATCCCAAACTCAACTAATCCCCACCTGCCCACTCCTGACCCATAATCCCTCCAAACTGTTCCTATTCAGGTACTTATCCAAGTGTCTTTTAAATGTTATAACTGCGCCCATATCCACCACTTCCCTCATTTCACACACAAAGCACCTTCTGCATGAAAAAAATTATCCCTCATGTCTTTTTAAAATCTTTTGCTTCTCACCTTAAAAGTATGCCTGTTGTTCATGAAATCCCTCATCCTAGGGAAAAGGCATTTACCATTAATCCCATCTATACCCCTCATTGTTTAAAAATCTCTAAGGTTACCTCTGGATCTCCTATGCTCTAGTGAAAAAAGTTCTGGCCTATCCAGTATTTCTTTATAATGCAAACTTTCCATACCCGGCAACATCCCAGTAAATCTCTTCCGAACCCTCTCTAGCTTAATAATATCCATCCTTATTACAAACAAAAAGTGTTAGCAACAAGTTGTTAAATTGATATTTTGGGGACACCAGGATATAAATTAAGATGCTAATGATGAGTAAGGGCATTGGGGCTCTAAAGTAATCTTGCCTTGAGAACACATGGAGGCAAATTCACTTAAATCGATAGATTAGGCCTTCCCTACTGTAACTATAAGATCAGAGATTGCTGTGTCTATGATTACCATGTACAGTATTTAGCTTTTGATGTACATTGAATAGTGTTTACTTTGAGGTCTAAGCCAGAAGACAGTCCTTAAATTTTATTTCTGCTCAACCAGCTGTCTCAAACCTAAATACAGTGTGTCATCAAATCATGCAATAACAGAGCAAACTGCATAGAAATCTTGAAAGAGGCCAATATAGAACGAAATTACGATCCCATTGACTGAGTGCCAGTGCCACATCACCTGCTTGGGCATTCAGTGGTTCTGTTCATCAACTGAATGGTTAGAAATGAAGACGTGTATGTGGTCACAGTGGGGAAGAACATCAAAACCGCTTACATGCAGATAAAATCACAGTCAAAATGGATTCTGTTTGTTAAATGCTACGTTATTGTGGTCTCTAACAATTCTATATTCTTGGTAAAGGTATGAGCTGGATGCCAAGAAATGAGGCATAAAAATTGTTTACAATCGACTGCTTTGATTTCAAGGTCGTTGTGGCAAACATTTGAAAGCCTTGCTGGCTAGCAGCCATAAACTTATTGGAAAGGAATCAACATGAGCTCTGATGGATGCATGTTTACATGGACCAGGGTTGACGGTAGGTATCTTTTCACTAGGATGAGGATTACAAGATTGGGGACACATTTTTAAGGTGAGGGGAGAAAGATTTTTCTCCCCCCCACACAGAGTCTGGTTCATATGTGGAATGAAAGTCCTAAGAAAGTGATGTATCTGTGTACAATTACAATGTTTAAAAGACATTTTGATAAGTACATGAATAGGAAGGCTTGGAGAGACATGGGCCAAGAGAAGGCAGGTGGGGCTAGTTTAGCTTGGAATTATGTTCACAATGGGCTGGTTGGACCGAAGGACCTGTTTCTGTGCTGTATGACTCTGTGTGATCAATGGACCATCACTGTCTCTGAAAAAGACCACAGTACACTGTGTTTTAGCAGAAAATTGCCAGATACTCACTCAGTTTATAACCCATGAACATAGATGTGAAATGAGCCCTCTGCTGTAGAGAGGCTGTAATGGGTTCGAATCATTACCACGCAGGAGGCCATTTAGCACATCATTCTTGGACTCGCAGTGACAATGCCATCTATATGTTAAGCTCTAGGGACCTATATTTTCACAGAGAATAATGGCAGAGGGTTTATAATGCCCAAGAAACCAAATTTCCTAAACCATAGAATTTATATTACCATTGGTCCATCTGCTTGAATTTTAGTGGACAGGGTATTTGCAAAGTTGAAGTTTTGATCTCTGTCTGAATCTCTCTTTGCATGAATCCTGAAACTGATCAAAAATATTCACAAAATCATGGAAAAAAAATCTTTAACTTTCAGTGCCGATCACAAAGCTGCAAGATATAATGTAAATTATTAAAAAAAACTTACCATTTCAACTCCCCCTCCCACTTCCTGGATGACATGTCCATCCTGGGCCTCCTTTAGTGTGACAACGATGCCACCCGAAGGTCGCAGGAACAACACCTCATATTCCACTTGGGAACCCTGCAGCCCAATGTGGACTTCACAAGCTTCAAAATCTCCCCTCCCCCAACTGCATCCCAAAACCAGCCCAACTAGTCCCCACCTCCCTAACCATTCCTCCCACCTCAAGCCCCACCCCCATCTCCTACCTACAAGCCTCATCCCACGTCCTTGACTTGTCTGTCCTCCCTGGACCGACCTATACCCTCCCTAACTTCTCACCGACATTCACCTTCACCGACTCCAACCACACCTCTTTGATTTGTCTATCTCCTCCTCACCTATCTTCTCTTTGTCCATCTTCTATATGCCTCCCCCCTCTCCCTATTTATTTCAAAATCCCCTTCCCCTCCCCCATTTCTGAAGAAGGGTCTCAACCCGAAATATCAGCCTTCCTGCTCCTCTGATGCTGCTTGGCCTGCTGTGTTTATCCAGCTCTATACCATGTTATCTCAGGTTCTCCAGCATCTGCAGCTCCTACTATCTCTGCAAGAAAAACTTACAGTTGGACAGCACATTTCCTGATCTCAAGAAGCCCCAACATGTGTGCAGCTTATGGACTACTTCTGAAATTGTTGTGATATAATGGAGAGAACACTGGAACTAATTTGCACACAGCAAGCCACTTCAAGCAGCAGTACATTAACAACTAAGTTATCAGTTTTAGGGATGTTGGTCAAGGGGTAAATATTGACAAGGGTCCTCTGCTCTGCTTTAATTTAACATCATCAGACCTTCCACAACCTCTTGAGAAGACAAAGCAGGGCAGCAGTATAATGTTTCCCCAGAAAGACAGCCCAGACAGGATAATGACTCTATCAATTTCTTCACTGGAATGTCAGTCTGAATTTTATGTACAAGTCTCTGCCTCAACGCTCCAACCAAGACGCAGGAGTGATGCTCAATGAGCAAAAGCTAATAATGGTCTCTGTTCTATATTTACTATGTCTTAGAGAAACTCAGAGTTGTCACTACTTTCTACATATATAGCAATTTCTTTTAAAGCATCTTAAACCATCCTGCAATAACAAAATATCTGCAATCACACTGACAGCCCAGTTGCTTTGATGTCTGCTTATCTCCAAGGCAATGATCGACTTAAGTTTAACAAATCAAAGGCATGAACAAAAGATTAGTTGCCATACTCATTATCAAATACAGATTAATTAAACCATTGAACACTGCAGTCAGCAAGGTGAAAATGTTGGACTCACTGTTGGAATGGAAGGCAAAGGGTAACCACAAAACAATATACATGATTGTCAGTTGTTTCAGTAAAAAAATAAGACTTTGAAGTAACTCTACAGAGGACAGTACCCCATCATTAATTAATTACATAACTATCTTATTTACACATGGAAGGTCCTTGACTCTTGTACTGCCTCTTCAAAGTCGGCTCTCAGAATGCCAGAATCTGACAATCCTGTTTATATCTGTAAGCCAGGGCTCCCTAATTGGTCCATATTAACAGCTCCCAATCAGGGAACTCATATTCTATGAGGCAGAAAAGGCTATTTTGTGAAAAGAGAGCAAAGTGATACTGTTAGTGTCGTTGTAAGTTAACTTTTATTAACTATTTCGCTATGGGAAATACACAGCAGGAATTAATGACGATATGCTCATGGTTTTCCAATAGTTACCTCAGCTCCACAGTCAAGGACTCCTATGAGTAAAACTGATTTTTATTCAATAATTATAAATTAACCTTAGGGAAATGAATTGACTTGCATTCATCAATAAACAATGCCTGTATTCAGGAAGTGGCAAATGCACTCAATGTGTGATCAGTCAGATGACAAGTGCTAATGATGTTGCTGGATTTGTGTGTGGCTGTATGTCAGATGATGGATCAAAGTCTGCCATGTTTGTTTTTCTAAGCTGATGTCAAAGACAGGGACATGTGGTTCTCAGAGTGGCTCTTACAGAGAGCCAGTGCAAACATGATGGGGTGAAAATATCGAAACCCTCATCACATTTAAGCAGTATTTAGATGTGCACTTGCGATGCCAAGGCTATAGCCTAAGTTCCGGAAAATGTGATTAAAATAGTTGTTGTATCAGTGATGAAGGGTCTAGGCCCGAAACGTCAGCTTTTGTGCTCCTGAGATGCTGCTGGGCCTGCTGTGTTCATCCAGCCTCACATTTTATTATCTTAAAATTGTTGTTGTTGTTTTTGACCAGCACAGACATGAACGACCAAAGGATATTTTCAGAGTCATAGAGCTGTACAGCATGGAAATAGAGCCTTTGGTCCAACTTGTCCATGGCAACCAGATATCCCAAATTAATCTGGTCCCATTTGCCAGCATTTGGCTCACATCCCTCTAAATGGCACGGTGGCTCAGTGGTTAGCACTGCAGCCTCACAGCACCAGAGGCTTGGGTTCGATCCCAGCCTCGGCTGATTGTCTGTGTGGAGTTTGCATGTTTTCCCACGCCTGTGTGGGTTTCCTCCAGGTACTCCGGTTTCCTTCCACCGTCCAAAGATGTACAGGCTAGGTGGATCAGCCATGCTAAATTGCCTGTAGTGTTCAGGGGTGTGTGGGCTTTCGGGGGATGGGTCTGGGTGGGATGTTTCAAGGGGTGGTGTGGACTTGTTGGGCTGAAAGGCCTGTTTCCACACTGTAGGGAATCTAATCTAAACCCTTCCTATTCATATACCCATCCAGATGCCTTTTAAATATTGTAATTGTACCAGCCATTCCCACCTTCCCGACATTCCATACACACACCACCTTCTGCATGAAAACATTGCCCCCAAGTCCCTTTTAAATCTTTCTCCTCTCACCTTAAAACTATGCCCTCTTATTTTGGACTCCCCCACCCTGGGGAAAAGACCTGGACTATTCAACCTAATCCAGCCTTTCACGATTTTATAAACCTCTATAAGTCTGTGCTGTAGATCTCTATGATTCAATGAATGGTCTTTTATGTGGTACCCATTCCATCCCATCAGCGAAGAGGTTTCTCCTGTGTCCTGGATTACATTCTTTCCTCAGCCATTACCACCTTAAACAGATTACCGGGACATTCCTTCAGTTGTTGTTTCCGAGATATTCCTGTGTGTCTATTCTCCAACACCTTCTCCATACATTCAAAGTTCTTCACAGAAGCACAGAGCTGTTACAGGATTGGTACCTCGTCTGTGACACGTTTCGCGTTGTTCTGAGGATGATTCAAGGCAGTACATAAATGGGAATTATTTTTCCTTGTTTTGATGCTGGTGATGCTGTAGGTCAATCCCGGGATGTGGATGTAACACAATGTTATTCTGAAAACACGCTATGATTCCTGACCATAATTTTCCAGGTCGCTCAAAAAATGACATAGTCTTTTTCCTTCACAGTTATTTTTAAACAGGACCATCATTGTGGTTGGAAGTCAGTTTACTTTTACATGTACAAACACTCAGGGAATACTGATATATCACGGGTTCACTCCGGTGTGGCATTGGGCGAGTAATTTTAATGCCTAGGAGGGGTGGCAGTGAGAGTCTAAAGCCCAGAAGTCACCCAAATGCTCTGTGCCTTGCAGCAATTTTCTTGTGTACTGGCAACACAAAAGGAAGCATCAATCTTCACACAATGGAAGACAAAATGGGGTGGCCATGGGCACCCGCATGGGCCCAAGCTATGCCTCCCTCTTTGTAGGTTACGTGGAACAGTCCATCTTCCGCACCTACACAGGCCCCAAACCCCACCTCTTCCTCCGTTACATTGATGACTGTATCGGCGCCGCCTCTTGCTCCCCAGAGGAGCTCGAACACTTCATCCACTTCACCAACACCTTCCACCCCAACCTCAAGTTCAACTGGGCCATCTCCAGCACATCCCTGGTGCTGGACCTCTCAGTCCCCATCTCAGGCAACCTGCTAGAAACTGATGTCCATTTCAAGCCCACTGACTCCCACAGCTACCGACAATACACCTCCTCCCACCCACCCTCCTGCAAAAATTCCACCCCCTATTCCCAATTCCTCCGCCTCCGCCACATCTGCTCCCAGGATGAGGCATTCCACTCCCGCACATCCCAGATGTCCACATTCTTCAAGGACCGCAACTTTCCCCCCACAGTGGTCAAGAACGCCCTTGAACACGTCTCCTGTATGTCCCGCAACACATCCCTCATGCCCCGCCCCCGCCACAAACGCCGCAAGAGGATCCCCCTCGTTTTCACATACCACCCCATAAACCTCCAGATACAATGCATCATCCTCCGACACTTCCACCATCTACAATCTGACCCCACCACCCAAGACATTTTTCCATCCCCACCCCTGTCAGCTTTCCGGAGAGACCACTCTCTCTGTGACTCCCTTGTCTGCTCCACACTCCCCTCCAGCCCCACCACACCCGCCACCTTCCCCTGCAACCGCAGGAAGTGCTACACTTGCCCCCACACCTCCTCCCTCACCCCCATCCCAGGCCCCAAGATGACTTTCCATATTAAGCAGATGTTCACCTGCACATCTGCCAATGTGGTATACTAAATCCATTGTACCCGGTGTGGCTTCCACTACATTGGGGAAACCAAGCGGAGGCTTGGGGACCGCTTTGCAGAACACCTCCACTCGGTTCGCAATAAACAACTGCACCTCCCAGTTGCGAACCATTTTAACTCCCCCTCCCATTCCTCAGACGACATGTCCATCATGGGCCTCCTGCAGTGCCACAATGATGACACCTGAAGGTTGCAGGAACAGCAACTCATATTCCGCTTGGGAACCCTGCAGCCCAATGGTATCAATGTGGACTTCACAAGCTTCAAAATCTCCCCTTCCCCCACCACATCCCAAATCCAGCCCAGTTCGTCCCCTCCCCCCACTGCATCCCAAAACCAGCCCAGCTCGTCCCGTCCCCCCACTGCATCCCAAAACCAGCCCAGCCTGTCTCCGCCTCCCTAACCTGTTCTTCCTCTCACCCATCCCTTCCTCCCACCTCAAGCCGCACCTCCATCTCCTACCTACCACTTCATCCCGCCTCCTTGACCTGTCTGTCTTCCCTGGACTGACCTCTCCCCTCCCTACCTCCTCACCTATACTCTCCTCTCCACCTATCTTCTTTTCTCTCCATCTTCGGTCCGCCTCCCCCTCTCTCCCTATTTATTCCTGAACCCTCTCCCCATCCCCCTTTTCGGATGAAGGGCCTAGGCCTGAAACATCAGCTTTTGTGCTCCTGAGATGCTGCTTGGCCTGCTGTGTTCATCCAGCCTCACATTTTCTTATCTTTATGTTTTGGCGCTGGATGAAGAAAATTTCGAACAGCCTGCAGCAGGAGGCACTGCCTTGGCCACAGTGAGAGAGATCCACCCTGATCTGCATCGGCTGAAGTGCAATTCAAAGTATGTGTTCTGGCATGGGCATGGTATGCAGATGAAGGAAAGTGAACCGTACTTAAACTCCAAACTAAATTGATATTATTTTGGTATTAATGCTGTTGAAACTTACCAAAGATGTAGTTTATCATGCTTTAAGGTACCACCGTTTTTTTTTATAATGTATAGTTTCTATTTATTGAAATTCTGCTGTGCTGTGGTCTTGTGGCCCTGTTCTAAAAGTAATAGTGTTTCCAGTTCCAAAACCGTTATTGGATTAGGAGTAGACATTTAGGATGAACAGCAAATTTTATATAGATATTTTGTCAGCTCAAACAACTCAAATTAATTGAGACAAATCACGTGAGATTGTCAAACAATGAGAATGTGATTAAGACCAGAAAACAAAACAGGAGAAGTAGGCCATTCAACCCATCAGCTCCACTCTGCCATTCAATGAGGTTATGACTGATCTGATCACTTTCCAGCCTTATCACCATAATTCTCGATTCATTTACTGATTAGCTTTGAGGTAGCCACACGTGAATGATGGAAAGTTCAGGCCTGATAAGCCAAGTAGCTTCTTTTTTTTACCCTAGTGCCCACTTAATCT
This sequence comes from Stegostoma tigrinum, assembly GCF_030684315.1. NCBI lineage: Eukaryota > Metazoa > Chordata > Chondrichthyes > Orectolobiformes > Stegostomatidae > Stegostoma > Stegostoma tigrinum. The sequence continues at coordinate 11,507,152 of NC_081374.1, forward strand.
AACATAATTGGATCTTGCCAAGTACACTGAACTTCTTACAGCCAATTATTATGCAACTTCTCTGACTGGGGAGCTTTAAAGATGTAAGAATAACGATTTTTTTTCAGAAGCTGAAGCATGAGTGCTTTACTGGAATATATTTCGTACTCTCTCACCAATAGCATGTCTCAATGAAAAGTAACAAATCGTAAACTAGGTTTAGGAAAGCTGCAGGAATCATGGACCTTTTGCTTTCACTCTTATTCTCTTTTATCTCTCCCCACTCTCTTCTGTAACTTTGAAAACATCATTAGCAAAGGGAACCTGCAATTAATTGATTGGAGCCAAGTGGAATAAGTGAAGGCCATTCAGCCCTTTCAGCCTGGTCAATCATTCAGCAAGATTGTAACCGGTCCATATCTCAGCATTTAACTCTCTTTTCTCTAAATCCCTTGATTATCTGATGCAAAAAAAGTCTATCAGTCCCAGTCTGGATTTTAAAAAGAAACATTGTTCATGGGATGAGAGCATCACTGTTTGTGCCAACACTCATTGCCCATCCCCAATGAAGCCAGAAGTCACACCGCACCAGGTTAAAGTCCAACAGGTTTATTTCAAATCACAAGCTTTTGTAGCTCTGCTCACTTCACCTGACAATGGAACAGCACTCTGAAAGCTTGTGATTTCAAATAAACCTGTTGGACAACAACCTGGTGTTGTGTGACTTCTGACCCTGTCCAGCTGAGTCCAACACCGGCAACTCCATGATATGGCTGTCCTTAATAACGTTGAGGGCAGTTCAGACTCAGCCATATTGCCGTCGGTTTGGAGTCACGAGTAGACCAGAACAGCTAAGGACAGCAGATTTCCTTCCTGAGAGGACATTAGTGAACTGGATGGATACTTACAAGAATTGATCAAGATTGCAACCGGACTAGAGCTTTAAAAAATATCAATGCAAATTTCCCCCTCTGCTGCAATAGGATTTGAACACAGGTCCCTAGAACAAGGTGGCACAATGGCTCAGTGGTTAGCAGTGCTGCCTCACAGCACCAGGGATTCAGGATTGATTTCACCCTTGGGTGGCTGCCTGTGAGGACGTTGTACAGTCTCCCCGTGTCTGTGCGGGTTCCTCTGGGTGCTCTGGTTTCCTCCCACAGTCCACAGATGTGCAGGGATAGGTGATAACAAAGTGTGGGGCTGGACGAACACAGCAGACCAAGCAGCATCTTAGGAGCACAAAAGCTGACGTTTCAGGCCTAGACCCTTCATCAGAAAAGCAGGGGTGGGTGAATTGGCCATGTTAAATTCTCCATGGTGTCTAGGGATGTTTAAGTTACGTGGGTCAGACATGGGAGATGTAGGGGAATGGGTCTGGCTGGGATGCACTTCAGAGGAGTGATGTGGACTTGTTGGGTCAAATGGCCTGTTTCCGCACTGCGGGGATTCTATGAAACATATTCCAATGATAACGACCACTACACCATTGCTAAATAGCCCTGCCTAAGCATTAAATTCTGCCTACATACGCCTGATGCTGATGTGCAGCAAACGTTTGGCTCGCCCTCTATTTTTATTCCTAAACTTCCATCCTAAATAAATGCCCTCCATAGAGATAATTGCCTTTGTCGTGCTGTGTAGGAACATGAGTGTTAATGTCAGTGGGTGCCATGCAACCTGTTACTTGCAATAAATGACAGAAAAATATCCCAACTCCTTCCCACAGTGATATCAGTGCTGAACTATTTCTAAGAAAGCTTCTTTTCAGAACACTTTCACTAACAGAGGACTGCGAAAGGACAGTTGTTAATTAGTAATGTCTTCTCATGCATATACTTGATGAACTGCAGGGGGCAGTATTGTGTACAGGGTGCAACCTTCTGGAACTGTATTTTCTGCATTCTGGTACAAGAACGTAATATATTCCATTCAGTCGCATTCTGTCATTTTATATTTTAAATACTGAAATATACCTTAGAACCTGTAATTACACATAATCTGTCTGATGTAGCTACACTGGAATGCTTGGATGGCATTCAAAAGGTGGTTAATGAACACAGTTCTTGGCACAGTCGCTACACACAAGTCTGAACTAGCTACAATTTGTCATTAATTTCTTTTTGGTATTTTGTTAATACAAATCCAGATCATTGCCAGGTCTCAATGGAGCTGGCAGGAGACAGCTTGAGAATGCTGACTGCTTTGCTGATCTTAGTGCAGATGGATTCCTGACTTTGTAATGTTAATAGCAGGAGACACAATGTATGCCATTTGAAAGTAAATTAGACCTGATTATAACTCACTCAGAAGCCATTCACTTTGCCAGATCAGGTGACTTAAGGTAAGGGTTGTAGAGGAAGAGCAGGACTATGGTTCTAATTAGATAGCTCTTTGAAAATACTCTGCACAAGTAAATGGGCAAGATGGCCTCCTACTGCATTTTATGATTCTGCAAACTAGCCCTTGCATCTGATCCAAGCATATGAAGGTCTAATCATGCTCAGTAGCAAAATGTGCCCAATATTCACATAGTTTCAGGTGTACAATGTGAAGGCATTGCTGTAAAATCTGGTTGCAGTTGTTGGCACTGTCTTTCAAGATGAGCAACGGACATGAGCTTTATCATTTTTGACCTGGGTGCCTTTATATCAATGGGTGGGATAGATTCTGCTATGCAACACATCACCGTTCTGCCTGTGACATTGGTAACTGCAATTAAGAATCTAAGACTACACCTCCACGGAATTGGCTAGTTGGCCCTGAGCACTCCATTTCCCTTCATTTGGTGCAGCTTAACACAAAGACAGTAAGGAGAACAATGGGCTGTAGTCATTAATTTAATCATTAAAACTGCAGGATCAAAGAACATTCTGGTTTTCTGTGTGAACCGAAAGGCAACAGCATTTCTTGCCACGCCCAATTGATTATTTGCTTAAACCCAACCCACTTTAAGTTGTCCTCTGGTCAACTAAGCACATGCCTGTTGAACTGGCCAGGGCCAAACATCAGGTTAATTGTGGAGTCATACAAAGGCAGGAGCCATGGCGTACAGGAAAGGAATCCATCTAGCCACAGATGGTAGGGCATTTTGGGAGGGCACATCAGGGCAGGGACTTGTACATTTAATGGTAAAGTCCTGGGAATGTTGTTGAATAAAGGGACCTTGGGGTGCAAGTTCATCATTCCTCGAAAGTGGAGTCACAAGTGGTATGCTTGCCTGTATTGGTCAGTGCATTGAGAATGGGAGTTGGGAGGTCATGTTGGGCTGCACATGACATTGGTTTGGCCATTTTTGGAATAATGCGTTCAATTCTGGTCTCCCTGCTGTAGGAAAGATGCAGTAAAAATTAACAAGGATGTTGTCAGGGTTGGAGGATTTGAATTGTAGGGGGAGGCTGAACAGACTGGGTCTATTTTCTCTGGAGTGTCGGAGGCTGAGGGGGTGGCCTTATGGAGCTTATAAAATCATGAGGGGCATGGATAGGGTGAGTACCCAAGGTCATTTCCCCAGGGTAGGGGAGTCCAAAACGAGAGGGCATGGGTTTAAGGTGAGAGGGGAAAGATTTAAAAGAGACCTAAGGGGCAATTTTTCATGCAGAGGGTTTTGTGTATATGGAATGAGCTGCCAGACGAGGCTGGTACAATTACAACAAATAAAAGGCGTCTGGATGGGTACATGGGTTCAGAGGGACATGCACCAAATACTGGCAAATGGGAGTAGATTAATTTAGGACATGTGGTCGGCAGAGGCAAGCTGGGCCTAAAAATTTGTTCCCAAGCTATATAACTCTTTCTGTCTATCCATCCATCCTAAAATAAATGAGTTAACTTAGGTATCACAATGGATACATTCCAATTGACCTCCAGGCAGGAGAAGTAAAAAATTGCAGAATGAACCCTGGCCCACACAAATCTCTGAAATTCCTCTCTGACCACCTTGGGTGTTGGAAACCTGACCAGCTGATCACCCTTTCTAGTCAGAGAAATGTTACTTCTTATTTTATCCATGGCAATTGCAGAACTTGCTTTGACGCAATGCAAATTTGAGAAATTAGGAGTTTCATCTCTAATTTTTATGTGAAAGGAGCAGAAATTTTAACGCTCAGTTCAATTCCTGAAAAGAGATTTGTACTTATTATAATCCAGATTGATTAGAGTCTCTGAGATTAATTTCAATTCTTTCAATATAGCTGCTTATGGATATTTTGTTATGTTTTGATGACGAAAAAGATCAGAAGGGTCCAGACCTGAAATGTTAGCTTTCCTGCTCCTCTGGTGCTGCTTAGCCTGCTGTGTTCATCCAGCTCCACACCTTGTTATCTCAGCAATTACATAAAGGCATTTTCAAAATGTTACAGTGAACTCTCCAAATAGTAGGAGCATTCTAAAGGAGGCTCTCATGTCACTTTTTGGCCTTCAGCACTTAACTAGAGCTTTAACACTAAACTAAAATGCAAACAGACACAAAAAAAAACTTTAAAATGACCATAAATGTCAAACACTTGAATGGCAGTGAAATTTGATGATCATACAACTACGACTGCTTTGTTTTCTGGTACTGTGCAGCAACCTGTGATGTGATACAACAGCAGGAATGCTGACAGCGTTGCTTAAGATTTAACCGTAGGTTAATTATTAAAACTGCAGGATCAAAGAACACTCTGGTTTCCTGTCTGAACTGAAAGGCAGTAGTGTTTCTTGCCACGCCCCATTAATTATTCACATAAACCCAACCCATTTTAAGTTGTCCTCTGGTCAACTAAGCACATGTCTGCCTCACCATTCATCTATGACAACTGGCTAAAAAGCTTGAAAAGAAAAACCCATTTGTATTTATGGGAATGCAGCAGAAATTCAAGTATACTGAAAAGGTTTTAATAGATTTGACAGGGGTGATATAAGAGAGAATAAAAATAGATTTGAACACTCCCAGCATAGAATTGGATAGTTCTGAAGAAGAGTCATAGCAGACATGAAACAGTAACTCTTTTTCTCTCTCCACAGATGCTGCCAGACCTGCAGAGTTTCTGCTGCATTTTCTGTTTATTGATTCAGACTTCCGAAACCTGCGGTGTTTTACTTTTGTTAGAAAGAGATATGATAAGTTTAGGTGGTAAAATTAGATCAGAGATGATGGAAACTGCAGATGCTGGAGAATCCAAGATAACAAAGTGTGAAGCTGGATGAACACAGCAGGCCAAGCAGCATCTTAGGAGCACAAAAGCTGATGTTTCGGGCCTAGACATCCTCTCCGATGAAGGGTCTAGGCCCGAAACGTCAGCTTTTGTGCTCCTAAGATGTTGCTTGGCCCGCTGTGTTCATCCAGCTTCACACTTTGTTATCTAGGTGATAAATTTAAATGCTTTTCAGAATGCATTCCATGTTGCTTTATCGATCAGTCTATTTGAATACAACAAGAGAGATTCTGACCATTGCCACTTGCCATTGAATAGCATTACCATTACTCCAAACCCCACCATCGACGTCCCGGAGGAAACTACCATTGATGGAAAAACTATACTGGGCTAGCCATTTAAAACCTGAGGCTACAAGAGCAAATCAGAGGATAGGAATCTTGCAGTGAGGAACTAACCTCCTGGTTCCCCAATGCTTGTTCACCAAGGAGTACGATGGAATATTCCCTACTTACCTAGATGAGTACCACTCCAATAACACTGAAGAAGCTTGGCACCATCTAGGACAAAGCTCCATGCTTGATTGGTACCATATCATAAACATTCATTCCCCATATTAGCAACACTCCATAGCAGTAGTATGTAACATCCACCAAGGTGCACTGCAGAAATTCACCAAGGCTGCTCAGCTTGAATCTCCAAACCCATGACAGCTACCATCTAGAAGTACAAGTACAGTAGATACAAGGGAACATCCCCACCTCCAAGTTCTTCTTTAAACCACTCAGCAGCCTTTCATCTCTTCCTTCAGTGTTGCTGGACTGCAGCAGTTCAAGAAGGTAGCTCACTACCAGCTTCTCCAAGGCAAATAGAAATGAGCAATAAATGCTCACCTAGTTAGTGATGACAACACCTCATGAATGAATAATAAACAGTTCTGTAGCCGTCCCACATCCTTAGTGGCAGGAAACTTACCCATGTCTGGAGGCCAAGAAGAGAAAGCTGGGGCAAGAAAATAAAATCAATGTAGAGGAGGAAACTAGTGTGATGTGAATGGTCAGAATGAAGCCATTGAATAATTTATGTACCTCAGCAATAGCAAAATGCCCTTGTTAAAATTAACAGTTACCAAAGTCTGCATTTAGATTAATGTGTGTTTCTGGTCTCATGCCTACATTTTTCAGTATCACATAGTTAAGATTGTTAACATTTGTACAATTGCAAGTCATTCATTCAGAGTTCAGTATCAAAGTTACTCTAAGGATTCATTGTATGCTCAGTTCTTTGTCCGAATTAATATGCTTGAAAGGACCAATTATAGGATTACCAATAAGAAATGTGAGATACAAAGATTTGTTTTAGCTTTGTTGATAAAGTTGGAATGCATTCTTTTACTTTGCCATGAGGCATTAGTAGTGGGACAACAAAGTAGACTGTAGTCTCTTTTCAAAAATGTTCATTATTCTCAATCCCCTAAGTACTCCTGCTGCTGTATCAGTTTATATCTATCAACGAGGTAGGATAACATTGCACTAGAAAAATGAAATCATAAGTCTGATCACTAGCTTAGCCAGCAAATTACAGCACTGGAGTAAAAGAAGGTGATGAAATTAACTTCTGTTCCATTCACTTTTGAAATGTGCATCATGAAACCAGGTAGTGTAGGGCTTATACAATAATCTTTCACCTCTAGGATCTGAGTTCAAAATGATTCCAGACTGATGACACAAAAGTCCCTCTACTGAAATGAGGTTATGGAGCCTCAATCTATTTTTCAGTAAACATGGACACAGAATGATAAAGCCGCCATCAATTTGATACAACAATTAAGGAAACAAGTGTACTAGTGCAGGAGACATTTGGACACATGCCCAGTGTGATCAGCAGAAACTCAACAAAGAATTAAGTCGGCCAAGCAGCATCTCAGGAACACAAAAGCTGACCTTTCGGGCCTAGAGCCTTCATCAGAGAGGGGGATGGGATGAGGGTTCTGGAATAAATAGGGAGAGAGGGGGAGGCGGACCGAAGATGGAGAGAAAAGAAGATAGGTGGAGAGGAGAGTATAGGTGGGGAGGGGATACGTCAGTCCAGGGAAGACGGACAGGTCAAGGAGGTGTCATGAGGTTAGTAGGTAGGAAATGGACGTGCGGCTTGGGGTGGGAGGAAGGGATGGGTGAGAGGAAGAACAGGTTAGGGAGGCAGAGACAGGTTGGACTGGTTTTGGGATGCAGTGGGGGGAGGGGATGAGCTGGGCTGGTTGTGTGATGCCATGGGGGGAGGAGATGAACTGGGCTGGTTGTGGGATGCGGTGGAGGAAGGGGAGATTTTGAAGCTTGTGAAGTCCACATTGATACCATTGGGCTGCAGGGTTCCCAAGCGGAATATGAGTTGCTGTTCCTGCAACCTTTGGGAGGCATCCTTGTGGTCCCGAAGGTTGCAGGAACAGCAACTCATATTCCGCTTGGGAACCCTGCAGCCCAATGGTATCAATGTGGACTTCACAAGCTTCAAAATCTCCCTTTCCCCCACCGCATCCCACAACCAGCCCAGCTCATCCCCTCCCCCCACTGCATCCCAAAACCAGCCCAGCCTGTCTCTGCCTCCCTAACCTGTCCTTCCTCTCACCCATCCCTTCCTCCCATCTCAAGCCGCACCTCCATTTCCTGCCTACTAACCTCATCCCGCCTCCTTGACCTGTCCGTTTTCCCTGGACTGACCTATCGCCTCCCTACCTCCCCACATATACTCTCCTGTCCACCTATCTTCTTTTCTCTCCATCTTCGGTCTGCCTCCCCCTCTCTCCCTATTTATTCCAGTTCCCTCTCCCCATCCCCCTCTCTGATGAAGGGTCTAGGCCCGAAATGTCAGCTTTTGTGCTCCTGAGATGCTGCTTGGCCTGCTGTGTTCATCCAGCTCTACACTTTGTTGTCTTGGATTCTCCAGCATCTGCAGTTCCCATTATCTCTGAGAGAATTAAGTCTCTGTCGTTATCTGGCATTTTACCAGCTATGCTATAAGGTATACATGTGACAGGTGTCACAGCTTTGACTATAAAGTTCAAAACCCGCCCTCAAAGAGAATATCAAAATGTCCCTCTGAATTTTTTCCTTAAGGTGTGGAGAGATGCCTAGCCTCCGATTGCAGCATTTCCAGTAATGTGAAAGTAGCAAGATAGGAAGCCAAAGTTATGTTCTACCAAATGCTAACATATCCATGAACCTGTAACTTTCATGTCAGTGCTAATGGGCTACATGGCAAGAACATGTAAAAAACTGATCTTAATTCTTTGACATCCAATTACATGAACTCAAGTTTCCTACTTTTTATTTCAAACCTCTTCCAGCACACCATTGCTCAGGCTCAAAAAGGCCGAGCGATTAAATATTGTGAACTACTCTGTAATAGCCCTTGAGCCAAGTAGCCTAGGGGCTGTTCAGTGGAGTGTAGCTAAATGACTGAAAGGAAAGGAGGAAAATCAGAAAAAAGGTTAAAGAAATAGTGAGAATAATAATCTCGTGTGGGGGATGGGAAGGTGGGGGGAAAGGTTGCATATAAACACTAGTACTGACTATTGGGCTGAATGTCCCATTTCTGCACTATCCAGACTGCAATTTAAGCTTTGTTTTTTGCATTTGCAAACCTCCGTGATCCTGGAAGAGATAAGCAGAATATTTCAGACATTACTTTTATGTTCAGGAAATGCAACACATTTTCACACACAAATCTAGTGGGTTTCATTCACTAAAGCTTCCATCTTTTTGCAATGCTTTTAATCTTGGTCCCAGTGTCTACAAATTCGTTGGTTTTCTGTGTTAACTATATGTTTCCCTTGTGTCTTTCTCTCCAGGATACTGGTTCCCTTGTGTGACCGTGTATGTGCTGCACGAGCGTTTTTTACGGTGTGTACACCAGATGTGGGTTGCACACTGGAGATTGAAAGGATCAATTGAAATACAAAACTGTCACAATGACAAAATGCTGCAACTATTCCCTCAAAGAAATAAAAGGGAGACCAAATATTTCTGCTACTGTATTTCCTGCTGCAACCATTGTCTTAAGGGAACAGAAGCTAAATGATACATAGTGCAAAGCAGAAACTTTATCTGCAATCCAGGTGTGTGCTTTTCTTCCTGCAGATTAGATTTCTGCCTAATGATTAGTCAGTGGAAATTCAGGCCAGGTAATATGGCTGGTGATTGTATTTAAGAGGAGGTAGTTATCTGAGAGTCAATTTAGGATCAGGAGTCATTCTGAAATTCATCGTGAAGGAATGGGTGTTGTATTTACCACTTTTCTTTTCAGACAAAATAACAGATTTGATTCAAAGATTAAACTTTGGGTTACTAATGCTTACATTTTAATCCTCTTATTAGTCAGACATACCTGATCTAATCCTTTAATGGGTTTTATTTGACTCATTTCATTTTGGTTTTATAAGTACTCACAAAGTAAAAGATAATGATAAAGGACCAATTTAATGATGGACAGTGATAACCTAACAATTCTTCATATCTGCTATAATCATCACTCTTCTCAGTCCCATTGTCTGGTACTTGACTCTGGAATCAGTTTGTTTTCTGTTCTCTTACTGTTTGCCTATTTAAATCTGCTTTTCTCCTTTCTACTTGGCTGTACTTTATAAATCACACAATGCCAAATCTTTTACCCAATTTCAAATTTATCCCCAATTATCCTCTGTCAAACAAATTCTAGCCGCTTGTATTCCAGCAGTAAGGTTCTGTTTGATAAAGCAACTATGATTGTTCCTCATCTACTCCAACTGTCAAGAGGTGATGAGAGAAGAAGGCCAGGAGACACAGAGAGAAATAGATTGCGACCTTTCAAAAGCAAGAAAGCAAAGGAACTTTCTTCAGTACCAAATGAGACTAAAACTGAGAAACAGAGAGAGATATTCCTTATTCAGACAGTGTGATCGTTTTGTGTGATGGTGGGCCAGAACAAACAAAAGAAAAATTGAGAAACAATGGTGGTTCATCTCTGATCCACTGCATTGAGAGGGATGGTTGCTTCTGAAACCTTCTGGAGTGCAAATAATAAAAACTCTAAAAGGCCAACCCAGACATGTGTGTTTATGAACAGACATGTCATCATGTTGAAACCCAAGTACTTTGATCCTCAAACTGAGGTAATATTTTCTAGGAGGTTTGTGTGTTTATTTTTAAAATAGAACAAGGCATGGAATAACTTATCTTAGGTAAAGTGTACACAGCCTATGAAATGACAAAGTTTTTTATAAATATAAATATTAGAACCTAGTTAGGAGGAGTGGACTGATTCCTTTCCTTGTATCATTCCTCCACTGATGATACAAAAGGAAGGTGATATTGCCAATTATATAGATGAGACTGTATACGGCTCAGTAGTAGAAACAGTCAGTCAGGTGGCCTAAGTTAACAATAAAAACTAGTTTATTGCAAAGAAACTTAGTCAAACAAAGACGTGAAGGTTTAAAATGTACAATTCTGTCCATCCGAGCTTCTCAAAAAATAACACATGCTCATACAACTCATCCAAGTTTTGAATTAACAAAATGCTGCAGCGTGTGAGAAGTATTTTGGCCAACTAAACCAAGCATTCAACTCACAGTCTTGGAGAAGGATTCTTGAGAAAGTGAGAGGCAAAGGCTGTTGTACCTGCAGAAAGTTCTGTCTGATTACCCATGTACAAAATGAATGTACTTTATTGCAAACTGGGGTCATGTGAGTTCTTCCTGAAAGTATCGCAGATTCAATGATACAACTCAAAAAAGCCTGAGCACATTGCAAAAGGAAAATTATGGTCACTGCAGCCAGTATCCTCTGCTTCAAAACATTTCCTTTCCAAAAAGCTCATAGTGCATGCCCAATACTTTTTGTAAGATATTTCCTCAATAGTAGGCTAATGGACAGCTGGATGTGAAGTGCAGGTTAAGTTGTGAAATGTAGTGATATTAGAAACTGTGAAGTTGAAAGATAGGGCTAAATTTTATTGGGTTGTGAATGACACGGGCTATGGTGAAATTTCTGGGGAAATTACAGATGATGCCTTTTCTGACATTTGGAGCAGCTTGCTTGCATTTTCAAATACAGCCCTCCGCATTGAGACAAGATTCCTGCAATGCAGTTGCAAAATACCTATTAGCAGGGTTAGTTATTTGTTAGCAGCCTCACTGACAATGAATCTGACCTCATTAATGGGCAGCTTCCAAGTTTACTATCTGCTTTGAGCAAACTAGATGTCGACAAGAAAGTCAAAGTCGTCACGTGCTAACTTCAGCTCACTGCTTGGTCCTCTGGACTGCCATCTTGGAAATCCAGTCAACATCTCAGGGTGCATCTCTGGGGCACCAGCCGCACATATCCCATGTCCATGAATGCCAACATCTGATTTATGACAGCCTGTACATCATGCCATATCCTAATCCATTTACATTCCACTTCAGAACTGCCTGCTGCACTTCGGGGCACACTGATGACCATCACTGTGATGTTCCTGCAAAGACACTCTACACATTAGGATAGGCCCCCAGCTCACTGAATGAAGCATGCGCTACCTCAGGGCTGGCTCACTTGGTACTTTAACTCGCTCACTTTGAGCATACCTGCGATAGGGTTATGGTTATCACATCCATGCCTTGCCTTGTCTTGGCCTGCCCTTTTGCAGTGTGTCCCCTCAGGCAGAGCTGCCAGGCCCCGCATTGGCTTGTTAGACAGTGCAGATGCAGAGACAGGAAGCTTGTTGTGGTTGTCCTCAGTCCTCAATTATCAAGGGAGCCAGCCTTCTGCCAAGGGGCCCTATAAATCAAGTGTAGCCTCCAACACCAATCCAGGGACTTGGGATTGGCCAGTCAGCCATTTGGAGTGGTCAGAATCAGGTTCACCTCCTTGTGAGGGATTATGAGGTGAACGACAGGTAGCCTACCATTAGCTTGGCTCTTTCCTCCTTATTCTGCGATACTTCTGCCTTGAATGAAAAAAAGGCAGGTATTAAGGGAGGTGAAATCAGTTGAGCCAACAATTACCTAGTGCAAAATAAAAACCAAAAGAACTGCAGATGCTGTAAATCAGGCAGAAAAACAAAGTTGCTGGAAAAGCTCGGCAGGTCTGGCACCATCTGTGAAGGAGAAAACAGAGTTAACGTTTTGGGTCCAGTGGCTCTTCCTCAGAACGCAGTTACCTATTGCAGGTGGGAGAAAGATGGTGAGATGTTTCAAGGGAAAATGGGGGAATTGGGTGAGTGAGAGCGAGTAAGGGAAGATACTGTGTGCAACAGCGAGAGCAATAGAGCATGAGCCTTAATGCAAGGTGGGTAGAGTAGCAGAGATAGATAATGTGTAAGCTATCAGAGAGAAGATGTTGGCACTGACCCTGGCGGAGCAGAAAATGTCATTGACCTTTTTCCCATAATGCTGAGCGTTCCTCCAGACAGCTGTAACCACACTAGCCTGGAGATCAACCTCATTCCGGGCTGCCAAGGATTGGCGATGTGGCCTCCTCTAGCAGTCCTGGGGGTTAACGACATTCCTTCTCTTACCTGCCCATTTATCAGGGCCTTGTCTGCAAAGAGGACCGCAAATTCCCCTTCTCTGCCATGTCCAGAGAAGATGTCAGGAACCTTGCAAGGCAACTCCAGGCTGACTGTGCTGGAGCCTTGGTGCACTACGGTATTTAAAGACGGCGCTGGTGCCTAGGATGCCAGTCTATTCTGAGATATTCCATCAGTGATGAGATGTTCTGGATATCATGAGTGAAAACATTTAGTTGGCGCAGGATGAATTACATGCCATAGGGGCATACAAGGTAGTTCATAGAACATAGAACATAGAACAGTACAGCACAGAACAGGCCCTTCAGCCCACAATGTTGTGCCGACCATTGATCCTCATGTATGCACCCTCAAATTTCTGTGACCATATACATGTCCAGCAGTCTCTTAAATGATCCCAATGACCTTGCTTCCACAACTGCTGCTGGCAACGCATTCCATGCTCTCACAACTCTCTGTGTAAAGAACCTGCCTCTGACATCCCCTCTATACTTTCCACCAACCAGCTTAAAACTATGACCCCTCGTGCTAGCCATTTCTGCCCTGGGAAATAGTCTCTGGCTATCAACTCTATCTATGCCTCTCATTATCTTGTATACCTCAATTAGGTCCCCTCTCCTCCTCCTTTTCTCCAATGAAAAAAGTCCGAGCTCAGTCAACCTCTCTTCATAAGATAAGCCCTCCAGTCCAGGCAGCATCCTGGTAAACCTCCTCTGAACCCTCTCCAAAGCATCCACATCTTTCCTATAATAGGGCGCCCAGAACTGGACGCAGTATTCCAAGTGCGGTCTAACCAAAGTTTTATAGAGCTGCAACAAGATCTCACGACTCTTAAACTCAATCCCCCTGTTAATGAAAGCCAAAACACCATATTGGGATGATACAATGGCAAATCTCATCAGGCCCCCACGAGAAAAATTTGATATGAAACTTAAAGGAGGATATCTGGTCAGCATGGATGAATTGGACCAAAGGATCTGTTTCCATGCTGCACCTCTCTATGACTCTATGAATTGATATTTTGCCAAATATTGTACAATTAAGAACATTGTTTTTTCACATTCTACGAGTGCATGCCAGTGTTCTGAATGATGTGGTCCACATGAATTAAAAATGATGAGCATGCAATCCCATATACCTACCCTTCCTTCTGCGGGTTGAGCTGATTTGTCTTCTGGTCCATTTTTACCTCCATTTTTAAATTTTCATCTAATGCCTCACCCTTGGCACCTCTCTAACCTTCTCCAGCCTTATAAACTTCCAAAAGCTGTGCTTTCCAACTCTCACTTCTTGTGGCTTTCCCCAGTGCCTTTGCCCAACATTGACAGTCATATCTTCAATCAACTGTCCTTTCATTCACTGGAATTTCCACCCTAAATTTCTTTGACTTTCGATCTTATTTGCTTCTGTTGAGTTATTCCTTAAACAAATACCTCCTTGCCCAAGCTATTAGTCATTTGTTCAAATAATTCCTTATTTGCTTTGGGGGTCACTATTTATCTGATTACACTGCTAAGAACGTTGGAAAGTTTGCCTACGTAAAGGCAGTACATAAACGTTTTGTTGTTTTGCATAAATTCAGACAACTGGTATATATGAAGAATTTTTAAAATTACTGCAATGAATGAGGCTGTATAATTTTGCATATATGCTAACCATTTGGTCACTTAGTAGACATTCTACATTTTACATACATGAAATCCATATATATAAATATTCTGCATTGTACAAAATTTCCAATAACTCTATATATTACAATAAAACACTCTACATGTTCTGTACTTTACAAATCATGCAATTTCTCAATACAAACTTCATTACTGACTACGCAAAGCCGACAATAAACATTTGACACTATTCAAATTGACCATAGATATTTTGCATTTTGGTTGGTATTTATACCTCATCCACAAAGAAAGATTAACTAGTCAATGAGATGGTGGTTGTTGGGTTTTGACTGTGCTTGCATTGGTTCATTAAATTCCTTACGTTACAACTGGATCGAGATGTCAAAAATCTTTTATGGCTATGGAAGACATCCTGAGGTCCTGGAAGATGCCATATACCAAAAGATTTACAGTCTTTCTACATATCAATTCTTTCACAAATTGTATTAGGTATAGCTAATGCAATTTCTAAAAGTAATCCTTACATCCCACTTTTGTTGAAAACCCTGAGGAAGTAAATATGTTTGTACTCCTTTATGAAGACAGGTCTGTGACTGAAACAAATACAACTCTCTAATTCCATTCTATTAAATCATATACATGTATAAAACTTGTTTAGAACTCCAATGATCCAATATAGATAATTTCATACACCTTAGAGTCATGGAGTAATGCGGCATGGAAACAGGCCTTTCTGCCCAAACTGATCCATGCAGACCATGATGTCCAGTCAGCTAGTTCCTATTGCCAACATTTGGCTCATGTCCCTCTAAACCCTTCCCACCCATGTACCTATTGGAATTTTTTTTTCAAATGTTGCTGTTGTACCTGCCTCAACTACTTTCTCTGGAAACCCAATCCATATACACACCACTTTCTCCATGAAAATGTTGCCCCTCTGATCCTTCTCAAATCTTTCCCCTCTCACATTAAAACCTCTGTCCTCTAGTTTCCAATTCTCCATCCCTGGGAAAAACAAAAACTGTATGCATTCATTCTATCTATGCCCCTCATGATTTTACACACACCAATATTTTATACCCCTCATTCTCCTACGTTGAAGAAATAAATCCTATCCTGGCCAACCTCTCCCTCTAACTCAGGCCTACTAGTTCTGGAAACATCCTCGTATATTTTCATTGCACACTTTCCAATCTTCTTTGCACACTTTCCCGCTTAACTACGTCTTCCTGTAACAGGTGACCAAAACTGTACACAATACTCCAAGTGCAGCCCCATCAATAACTTATGCAACTGTAAAATAACACCCCAACTCCTATACTCAATCACTCAACTGATAAATGCCAGCATGCTAAATGCCTTCTTCACCACCTGTGAAGCTGCTTTCAATGAACCATATACTTGTACTCCTCAGTCCTTCCGTTCTACAACACTTGTCAGGACCTTGCCATTTACTATATAAATCCCACCTTGGTTTGACTTTCCGAAGTGCAACACCTCACACTTAAGTGAATTGGCATTTGCCAATCCTCAGCCAACTTCTCCATCTGATCAAGATCCCTCTGTGATTTTTGATAATCTTCCTCACTATCAACGATACCTTCTAATTTTGTATCATTCATAAACTTACTAATCATGCCGTATATGCTCACATCCAGATAATTTATGTAAATAATAAATAACAATGGCCCCAGTACCGACCCCTGTGGCACACCACTAGTCACAGGCCTCCAGTATGAGAAACGACCTTCACCCATCAACCTCTGCTTCCTACCATTGAGCCAACTTTGAATCCAATTATTTAGTTCTCCCTGGATTGCCGGCAAACCAAATTTCATGACTAGCCTGCCATGCAGGACTTTGTCAATGGCCTTAATAAAGTCTATATGGACAACATTCCCTGCCGTATTCTCAACTATCCTCTTGGTAACCTCTTTGAAAAACTTTAAAAGATTTGTCAGACATGACTTCCCACAAACAATTCCATGCTGACTACCTCTAATCAAGATGTGGAGGTGCCGGTGTTGGACTGAAATGGACAAGATCAGAAATCACATGACATCAGGTTAGTGTCCAACAGGTTTATTTGAAAACATGTGCTTTCGGAACTTTGTTAGGCGCTAAGCTCCAAAGGCTTGTGTTCTCAAATAAACCTGCTGCACTATAACTTGGTGTTGTGTGATTTCTGAGCTTACCCCTAATCAAGCCTTGATTATCCAAATGTTGGTTGATCCTGTTCTTCAGTATCCGCTCCATTAAGTTGCCTACCACTGATGTCAGGCTCACTGGCCACCCTCCAGACTTCTGGAACTTCACCAGAAGCTAAAGACGAAGCAAAAATTTCTGCGAAGGCCTCTGCAATTTCTTCCCTAACCTCCCACAATGCCCAAGGATGAACTTGATCAGGCCCAGGGGACTTACCCACATGAATGCACTTTAAGGCTGCAAACACCTCCTCTCTGGTAATATGTATGTGGTCCAAAACATCCCCACTTCCTTACTTCCATAGCATTCATGACTCTGTCCTCAGTAAACACCGACGAGAAATGTTCATTAAAAATCTCCCCCAACTCCTGTCACTCCACATGTAGATGGCCATGCTGATCTTTAAGGGAATCTATTCTCTCCCTAGTCACCCTTTTATTCTTAATATAGGTATAGAACCTATTGGGATTATCTTTAACTTTAACTGCCAGATCCATCTCATAGCCTCTTTTTGCTCTTATGATTTCCGTCTTAAGCGTGCTCCTACACTTTTTATAGTCAGCAAGGAATTCACTTGAGCCTGACAGCTTAAACCCAATGTATGACTTCTTTTTTCTGAATAGAGCCTCAAATCCCTCGTCAGCCAGGGATCCCTAAACCTGCCAGCTTTTCCCTTTACTTTAACAGGGACATACTATCCCTGGACTGATATCACACTTTTAAAAGCCTCCCATTTGCCAGTCATTCCTTTTCCTTCAAACAGGTTCACCCAGTCGACCTCTGCTAGACCCTGCCTAATGGACCCAAAATTGGCCCTGCTCCAGTTTAGCACCTTAACCTGTGGACCTGTCCTATCTTTTTTCTACAACTATGTTAAAACTAAGAAAGCTATGGTCTCTGGACCCACAGTGCTCTCTGACTGACACTTCTGTCACTTGCTTGACCTCATTGCGTTACATGAGGTCCAGTGTTGCACCCTCCCTCTACATATTGATTTGGGAAATTTCCTTGGTCATGTTTGCCAAATTCCACCCCATCCAGGCCTTTTATACTCTGAGTGGCCCAGTCAATGCAGGGGAAATTAAAATCTCCAACCAATATGGGACGGCACGGTGGCTCAGTGGTTAGCACTGCTGCCTCACAGTGCCTGGGACCCAGGTTTGATCCCACCCTTGGGTGACTGTCTCTGTGGGCCTTGATGTTGTCCCTGTGTCTGACTGAGTTTCCTCCAGCTGCTCCAGTTTAGTCCCACAGTCCAAAAATGTGCAGGCTAGGTGGATTGGCCATGCTAAATTGTCCATGATGTGTGGGTTATGGGGAATGGGTCTGGGTGGGATGCTGTGAGAGTTGGTGTGGACTTGTTGGGCCAAAGGGCCTGTATCCACACTGTAGGGATTCTATATAATACTGCTCTTTTGTATCCTCTATTTCTCTACATAACTGCTCCTCTAGTACCCGCTGGCTATTTGGGGGTCTATAGTGCAGCCTCAAAAGAGAGTGACCATCCCCTTATTTCTAAGTGCTCACCAAATGGTATAATTTGATGACCCCTTAAGAATATCTTCTCTAAGCACTATTGTTATGTCCTCCCTTATCAACCTTTGCTTACTTGTACTTCTGTCACACCTGTAGCTTCTGTATCCTGGAGCACTGAGCCACCAGTAATATGAATTTTCACAAACTTTGATGTCAAGGATTCGTAGTTCTCTGGTCAACCTGTTGTTACCATTTTGGTGGACAAGGTTAAGTTATTCAACTGCTACATCTTATTTGGCCCTTAGTCAAACTCCTATATCCACAAATGCTTGGTCGCCAAGAGAACCTATTTCTAATACTGTGGGATCACCTGTCTCCACCTGTCTACTGTTTAACCCTCATCTGCCCATTTTTTTTCTCGAGACTCAATTACTCTAAGCCTCTCCTGGCCGCCTTCCTACTTTCTACACTTCATTAACTAAAGCTCATTTAAAACTCTATTGCCCATATCCTTCCTTACATCAAATCCTTATCATTTATCAACTGTGCTGATTGAGCTACATTGGGACCTTGATCCAATGACTTAAATTTGAAATTCTTATCCTTGTCTTGAAACCCTCCATGGCCTCCTCCCTTGTCTCTCCAAACCAGGCAATCTTGTCAGAATCTATGTTTTTCCAATTCTATCTCTTTTGCAACTCTGGTTTCCTTTGCCCTTCCATTGCTAGCTGTGTCTTCTGTTGTCTAGGTCCAAAGCTCAGAAATTCCTAGCTTATTGAGTACAAGAGTTGGCAGGTCATGTTACAGTTGTATAAGACTTTGGTCCAGCCATATTTGGAGTACTGAGTACAGTTCTGGTTGCCACATTACCAAAAGGATGTGGATGCTTTGGAGAGGGTGCAGAGGACATTCACCAGGATGTTGCCTGGTATGGAGGGTGCTAACTATGAAGAACGGTTGAGTAGATTAGGATTATTTTCATTAGAAAGGCAGAGATTGAGGGGGGACCTGATTGAAGTCTACAAAATCATGAAGGGTATACACAGGGTGGATAGCAAGAAGCTTTATCCCAGAGTGGGGGGCTCAATTACTAGGGGTCATGAGTTCGAAGTGAGAGGAGGAAAGTTTATGGGAGATATGCGTGGAAAGCTCTTTATGCAGAGGGTGGTGGGTGCCTGGAACGCATTGCCAGCGGAGGTGGTAGATGCAGACACGTTAGTGTCTTTTAAAATGTATCTGGACGGGTACGTGGATGGGCAGGGAACAAAGGGTTACAGACCCGTTAGAAAATAGATGACAGGTTAGACAGAGGATCTCGATCGGTGCAGGCTTGGAGGGCCAAAGGGCCTGTTCCTGTGCTGTAATCTTCTTTCTTCTTTGTTCTGAACTACTCCATCTCTTTCTTCTTTTTTAAAAATGTCTCCTAAAATGTAACCCTTTGACCACAATGTTGGTTCTAATGCCTTTCAAAGGCTTTGGTATCAAAGGTCATTTGACTACGCCCCTGTAAAACACATTAAGAAGCTTTACAAAGGTAAGGAGCAATATAGAGGAAACCTGTTGCTTTGTTATTCAATAATATATGGGCTGAGTCGCAGGGTGGGGAGCAGTGAGAGTAGCCCAGAGTGACAGTGGACTGAGTGCAGGCTGAGTCCCATCGCGGCAGCAGAGAAACTGCAGGCAGTGTGGTCTCGTGCTCTGAAGCCTGGTGGGCACAGACTCACGTTGGAAAAGGACTATAAGGACTATAACTTGAGTACTTTACAGACACTTTTCATTCTCATTCTGGACTTTTAAACTCACATTCCCATGCCAATCTTCTTTATTGCTATTTAAATTCTGTGAAACATCTGTATCTAGGTACCCTACACCTAAGATGGCACTGAGAGGCAACATTACAGACTTTTCAAAACCAAAAGAACTGTGGATGCTGTAAATCAGGAACAAAATCAAGGTTGCTGGAAAAGATCAGCAGGTCTGGCAGCATCTGTAAAGGAAGAAACAGAGTTAATGTTTCAGGTCTGAGCTTCAGAGGAAGGGTCACAGGGCCCGAAACGTTAGCTCTGATTCTTCCTTCACAGACTCTGCCATTCCTGCTGTGCTTTTCAGGCAAAACTAGTTTTGATTACAGGCTTTTCGCTACACTCATTCGAGTAAATATGATGACAAAGGCTATTCTATTTTAGCTAATCATCATTGGAACTCTGTGATCAGCTCACAAAAACTCAATTAATTTAAACAGAAAGCTGAAGCATTGGTTCATGTCGTCAACCCATAATGACAGGTGACCTCAAGGCCAAAGGGATGACATTAAGATTAAGCAAAGCCATCCTATCTGGTAAGGAATCGATCTTTAGACATTAACATGAGAAACAGCTGCAGTAAGAAGCCATTCAGCCCTTTCACCTTGCTCCACCATTCAAAGAGATCACAGTTGATATTCCACCTCAACACGACTTTCCTGCATTATCCCCATATCCCATGATGGTTTTTATACATAGAAATCTTTCACCCTTTGTCCTGCGTATACTCAATGACAGCCTTCACAGCTCCCTTGAGTTGAGAATTCCAGGGATCCAACAACCTCTTAATGAAGAAATTCCTTCGTATCTCAGTCAAAGATTCAAAGACGCGAAATAATAAAGTCCTAATCTCGGCCCTAAAGAATAAACTCCTTATTCTGACAGGCCCTGCCAGCAACTCCATCCCACCGCCCCCCGCCCCCACCTCCGAGTCTAGATTGATAAGCCAGGGGAAACTTCCTTCCTGTATCTAGCCTGTCCAGCCTTCTAAGGCTTTTGTAGATTTTTAAAAAGTTCACTTCTCGTTGTTCCACATTCCAGAGAATAAAGGCACAATCTATTTAATCTTTTTTTAAAAAATGGGATAATTCCTCCATCATAGCTATTAGTGTGCTTGTTATTCAGACATAAAACTGCATGAAGCCCATCTGGGTAAACATTTCAAACGCAATTCCTTCAATGTTCTGAACCATTTGGTTCATTCTGCCTAACCCGTGGCTCTTACCTTGAGATATCTTTTGGACGGTTGTTAAACTGAGACCCTATCCGTGCTCTGGAGTAACATTAAAAAAGTGACGCTATTTCGAAGATGACGGAGTTCTCCCCAGTGTTCCAGCCCTCATTTATCCCTCAATCAACACAGAGAGGTGCTCTGAAGATTTATCCCAGACTTGAAACCTTAACTCTGCTTCTCTCCCCAGAGATGCTGCCAGACTTGCTGAGTGTTTTTTCCAGCATTCTCTTTGTCTGTTTTTAGGTTTCCAGCATCCAGTGTTATCTGCCTTTAATATACTTCCCACAATGGGCTATCTGGTCACTATCACAGTGCTGCTTGTTAGGAGCATGCTGTGGTAAAAATTGGCTACTGTGTTTCATACAAATATAACCGCCCTTCATTGACTGAACAGTGCTTCGAGGTGTCGGCTATAGAAGGTGCTACATGAATGCAAGTCTTCCATTTCTCACAAACATTTCATACAAATATTAGGATTATTCTGGGTTGTGGTTATACTCTATTTGTTCTTATGCACACACTACCTTCCAAACTCATTCGTCGCGTAATTAATGCAGCTGGGATAAGGTTGGAAACTCAGCAAAGCTGGGGACTGACGAGATCTGTTTTGTTCTGCACTGATTACAAATCTTCCGCACCGCATATTGGTTCCGTGCCAGACAGCGCCTCTTACACACAGAGAGATTATGTACAGAATACTTCTAGCGCTAGGACCCGAGGGGAAACCGCTTCTCACCATCTCGCTGACAACCCTTCAGCTCAGCATCACTCGGCGAGCGCGTCCTTTGAGAATTGCAAGGAAATTGGACTTTAATTAAAAACTTCCCCACGATTATTTACCGAACCAGCAGCGGGAAAATCAACGGGAGAGCAGCTCATAGTGCTTGAACTGTAGGCGCAATTCTAAAGTGTTTTTATACAGTCCGTTTATTACAAAGAAGAAATTAGAAGATTTAGTCTGAGAGGAGTAACTTCCATCCTTTCCATTTCCAATTACATTGATTGGAGAGTGACAATATTTTGGGAGATACAAACTTATGATGTCAATCGTCGGACTGCGACATCTTTAATCTTTTAAAAGTTGTTGGGAATTTTATGTTTGCCTTTGTCTTTTTTGGAGTTACGTTTTTAAAATATTTTCTTTTAAATTTGTCTTTTTAAGTTACATTTTTATTTTTTGTACGTTTATCTGTTGGAGTTACATTTTTGAAAGATAGTTTTTACATGAGTCTTTTGGAGTTACATTTTAAAACAACATTTTTCATATCGGTCTTTTGGAGATACATTTTAAAGATTTTTTTCGTTTGCTTTTGGAGTTACATTTTTAAAAAGTTATTTTTTTATCAGTCTTTTGGAATTACATTTTGAAGTTTATTTTACATTTACTTTTGAAGTTACATTTTTAAAAGATAGCTTTTATATTTGTCTTTCAGAGTTACATTTTTACGATATTTTATATTAGTCTTTTGGAATTACATTTTAAAGATTTTGTGACATTCATTTTTAGAGATATCTTTCAAAGCTTTTTGCGTTAGCCTTTTGGAGTTACATTTCGAAAAGATGTTTTTGCGTTAGTCTTTTGGAGTTACATCTGTTTTAAAAGACTCTACATTAGTCTTTTGGAGTTACATATTTTAAAACTTTTTTGCGTAAGTCTTTCGGAGTTACATTTTTGTTAAGAAGAAGACTTGTGCGTTAGTCTTTCTGAGTTGGGTATAAAAAGGAGAATTTGAAGCTTCCTCTCCCTCTGCTTGACCATGTTGGGTTGCTGTGATTCTCGTCCTGTCCGGAGAACCTCATGGCTGGTCAGCGCCCTGTCCCATCACTTCGGCTCCGAGGGCGGACAAGTGGACAACGAGATCGTGGTGTTAGCCACCGGCCTGGACCAGTACCTGCAGGAGATCTTCCACCACTTGGACTACGAGGGGGACGGGCTGTTGTCGGGAGAGGACTTTCGGGCTCTGTGCTCGGTGCTGGGGCTGGAGGAAGGTGTAGACGGGCCGCCCGAAGCGGTCACCTTCCGGCACTTCCACGCCCTCCTGTGTGAACCTTTCCACGGCCTCCTGGCCCGGGGGGAACCGGGGAACCGGCTGCCGGTCAGCCAAGAGACCGAACACATCGAGAGGCAGATCCGGCTCCGGTGCCCCCGCCGCCGCCGGAGGAAGAAGGAGAAGAAGAGCGTGTCTTTCCAGCTGCCCCGGGTCGGAGGTGAAGAGGACGTGGAGGAGGAGAGCCCTGAGCCCGGGGCCGAAGAGGCACAGCAAGATCCCAGTGCGGGGGAGCTGGAGAATGCCAGCCTGCGGGAGTTGGTGGAGGATCTCCGGGGAGCCTTGCAGAGCAGCGATGCCCGCTGCCTGGCCTTGGAAGTCGGTCTGCGGAAGGCTTTGAGCGGTTTCCCCGGGGCTCCGAGACGGCAGACCCAGGAACCGCGTCCGCCCGGCCTGAGCTGCTGTCCGGTCCCTCGCGTCTGCCCCGGTTCCCGTCACCTGCTCCGGGAGCTGGAGCTCATCCGCGCGTCCCGGGACGGTCAGATTGACGAGGCCAGGCGCTTAAACCGCCAGCTGGAGCAGGAGCTCCGGGATGCTCACTGCCGCCTGGGGTACCGGGAGTACCGACTGGCCGCCCTCCGAGCCGAGCACGGCCGGCTCCGCGACAAAGCCGAGAGCGTGACTGCAGCTCTCCGGGCCGCCCTGGACAACGTGAAGGAGCTGGAGAGGAGAGCCCGGCAGGTCCCCGTCTTAGAGAGCCGGGTCCAGGAACTGCAGCACCAAATGCAGCGCTACAGGTCAGTGCACTGTCAGTCATTCCCACTTAGTGCTGTTCTACCGTGGTAGCTTCCCAACCTCTCAGCCAGAAGGTCCAGCTTCCCATCCTAGTATTCTAATACATCTGAACATAACAAGGTGTGGAGCTGGAGGAAGACAGCAGGCCAGGCAGCATCAGAGGAGCAGGAAGACTAAAGCTTCGGCTTGGACCAGACCTGAAACATCAGCTTTCCTGCTCCTCTGATGCTGCCTGACCTGCTGTGTTCATCCAGCGTCGGCATCTCCACATCTGAACATGTTGCACTATAAAGAACTAGTCATTGTTCCCCAAACTGCCACTATGCACTGGCGTAGCGTCCTTGCCTCAGAGCTAGATGACCAAGAGTCATTTCGGGCCTGGTGACTCTTCCTGAGAAAGGGTCACCAGACCTGAGACGTTTACTCTGACGTTTTCTCCTTCACAGATGCTGCCAGACCTGCTGAGCTTTTCCAGCAACTTTCTGTTTTGGTTCCTGATTTCCAGTGTCCACAGTTCTTCGGTTTTTATTGACCAAGAGTCATACCCATATTTCATAATACATCGCAGCAGGTTATTTCCATAAAGAAGTCACAACCCACAGACTGCCCTTGTGTCCAGTGGTAATGACCCTGCCTCTGAGCTACAAGTCCCAGGTTCACATCCTAATGTCACCATACATCTGAACAGGTTGAGTTTAAAGCGATATCTCCGTATCAAAACCAAGAGCAAAACCAAGATTTAGCAACAAGTAGAAGTACTATAGCCTGAACTGACTATGGGGCTGCTCTGATATTAGAGAGATGACTGTTGGTCATTGAACCTGAGGGTCACCATGCCTCAGGTGAGGGAAGAGGTTTAGAAGAGAGTTCTTCATGCTGTCTCAGCTGGTGCAGAATTGAACCCATGCTGTTGGTGCCACTCTGCATCCAGCCATCCAGTCAAGTGAGCTAACCAGCCCCTCGGAGCAAGTATCAGAAATAATAGGAACTGCAGATGCTGGAGAATCCAAGATAACAAAGTGCATCCAGCTCTACACTTCGTTACCTCAGAGCAAGTAACTGACCATTCAACCAGTTCAAATGTTCAGTCATATTGAACCTGAAATATGAATCTCGTTCCACAGATGCTACCAGACATGCTGAGTTTCTCCAGCACTTGTTTTCTTTATTTCAGATTTGCAGTGGTATTTTGCTTTTATTAAATTGACTTCAACTTAATTCTTTCTGTGGGAATGGTAGTGGAGAAGCTGGTTTGAAAACCAGCTCAGACCATTGGGTAAAAGTTATTTTTGTTGCCTGCATAGATGTATACTGTAAATGTACCAAACATGCTCTCAGTTTGAACAATCTGCACTGCCCATCTGCTCCTGGCTTTAATGACAGAAAAAAGCCAGGGGCCACTGCCTCCAATTCCTCTTTGCCCCCATGACATAGAAGGTGTGAGAGTGAAAATTTCTTATTTTTTTTCCCCATTGAAATTGTGGATGTGTTTTGGAGTTTGTAATGAGTTTGTAATTGCACATTGAGGAAATTACCAGGAAAAAATGTCTCCTGGAATTCATTGTCAGGTTGTGGGTGTCACTAGCAAAGTGATTGTGAGACTCCTCAGAATCGCACAAGGGTTACAGCACAAGTGGAGGCCCATCGTGCCTCCACCAGTCAGTTACATGAGCATTTTTGTCTAGTATCAATCTCCTGCTGTTTCAGCATTTCTTTCTACCTGCCCTGCAGTTGTGAATGTAGTGTTGCATATGGACAGTGGTGTATCTACTGTACACAAATTATGATAAACATACTTGTGGTGCATTAACTGGTGTGAGCTTACTTGGGCTCATCCACTGGAATGAATATATGAGAATATATTGTCTGTGTGTGCCTGTGTGTGCCTGAAAGTGTGTGAAATTGATTTGACTACTACTAGGGGATGGTGATATATTTGAAAAGCAGGATGCTATGAGAGTTGGAGGTAACAATATCAACGTGTGTCTGCTGCTCTTGACATTTTGGTGGCAGATGTCGCAGGATTGTATTGTGTTGCTGAAGTTCACTTTTAGATAGGACGCAATGTATCATGCCCTTGGTGAGTGAACTGGGAGGAAATCTTAAACCATGTGGGAAATTGCACATGTGATCCTTGCGTTCAATGGAATGCAGCTCAGTGCCATAGGAACTGCCAACTGTGCCATCAATACAAGCAGTGTCACTATTCTAGTAAAGGTAATATTTAATGTTTTAAGTCTGTATGGCATTTTCATTGCCTGTTTCAGTTAAATAATCAATAACTTAATATGAATCTACTCTGATTATCTTCCTCAGCAAGGCAAATTCTGCCAGGATTGATTGATATCATTGCTTCCATCTGAACTAATCATTGTAAAACTTATCTGAACTTGGACCTCCAAGACAGATATTTTCCCTTTTATTAGTTTTGTCAACATATGAAGCTCAAAGTAAAAGCTTATTTGAAAACAAAACAAAACCTCTCTCAGTCACTGATCTGAACACTGATAATTATGTACCACTCGTAAAATAATTAGCGCTAGGATCTGAAGTAGGCCATTTGGCCCATTGAGTTTGCTCCACCAATTAGCTCTTGGCTGATGTGATCATTGTCAACTCCACATTCCTCTCTTACCCTCTCCATAGCCTTTGACTCCCTTAACAATTACAAATCTATCTATCACAGTTTTGAGTATACCTAATGCAGTACAGATCTCTACAGTAAGGAATTCCAACCCCATCCTCTCTGCCCAGCTTCTTTACCACCATCAAACCTACACAGTGAAACATGGAGAATTTGGAGAAGCTGTTCACTCTCTTGTCAGAGTAAATGCAGTTTGGAGCCATCCTTCTGCATCCAATTATATAAACAATACCAGACATTGTCAACTGTTAAACCTTAAGCTGGACAAAGTTCTGAAATCACTTTCTGCGTTTCAACAACACAGCTCAATGTACTTGGTAAGGTATTGAGGACTGCTTGATGTTGGAACTTCTACAAACTGTACTAAGCCAACCGTGCTTGAATGTCTCAGATCTGTGCTCTTCTGGTCATTTTCAGGACCAAGGAACATTTGAACCATTTATGGCCTGAAGGATATTTTCTTATTATTAACTTAATAGTGCCTTCAAACATTTACTGTGTACATTTTTTATTTCGAGTCATACAGCACAGAGCTAGACCCTGCTGCCCAACTTCTCCATGCCAATCCAGTTTCCTAAACTGAACTAGTCTCATTTGCTTCCATTTGGTCTGTATTTCTCTAAACCATTCCTATCCAAATACCTGCGCAATTTCCTAAGCATTTTCAACGAGGACAACAAAAACAAAGTTTCTGGAAAAGCTCAGCAGGTCTGTCAGCATCTGTGAAGAAAAGTTTCAGAGTTAACATTCCGGGTCTGGTAACCCTTCCTCAGAACTAGTCACTGAACCTGACACATTAACTCTGGTTTTGTTTCTTCACAGATGCTGTCAGATCTGTTGTGCTTTTCCAGCAACTTTATTTTTGTTCCTGATTTACAGCGTCCGCAGTTCTTTTGGTTTTTATTTCCGAAGTATTTTATTAGCTTTGTAATGTTCTGTGGGTACAGAAGATGCTACATAAGTTCACATTTTCCCTTCTTCACTTGTTTACTTAAAGGGCCAAAGGAACCAACAAAACACGTTGAAAATGACACATTTTTATTTTCCATTAAAGAGCAGTCTTCTGTTGAAAATAGGAGAATAGAATAGCAATTTATTCTCACTTGTATTTATGAAAATACAGTGTGATGTGTACAAATTGCCACAATTCAGCACTATTTTAATTACAGAAATTATAAAAAGAAATAATTGAGACAAATTATGTCTCCTGGGTTAACGGAGGGACTACAGAACGCCGTCGTCCCTGAGGCCGCCAAAGCAAGCATTTCCAGACCAGCCCCACCAGCTTTCTGTTTTTGTTCCTGATTTACAGCATCCATAGTTGTTTCAGTTTGTAATAAATCTCATATGTCCCTTTTTCCATTTGACTCCAAATCTAAACAATGCCTTCCAAAAGGAGCCACCTAATATTGTTTCATTTGTTCATGGGATATAAGCATCATTGGCCAGGCCAGTGCTTATCATCCTTTCCAAATTGTTCCTGACATGATAATGGCAAGCTGCCTTCTTGAACCGCAGCAGTCCTGGGCTTATGGGTACACCCTTCATGCCATTAGAAAGAGAGTTCCAATTTAAACTGTTTGTCTTAAATTATAAGTAAATATTGACTTTTAAAAACAAAAGCTATTGGTTGAGAGAGACTTTTAAAAAGCTCATTCATGACACGCACGCATCGCAGAGTAGGCTGATAAATGCCCTTCCTAATTACCCATCAGAAGGTGGTATCGAGCGACCACCTTGAATGGCTTCAATCCTTGGTGGCTAGGTACATCCACAGTGACATTTGAGAGGAAGTTCCAGGATTTTGACTTGGCAATTGTGAACAGCCAGGGATATATTTCCAAATCAGAATGGTGAGTGGCTTGGAGGGGAACTTGCAAGTGGTGGTAATCCCAGGCATATGCAGCCCTTGCCCTTTTTAGTGGTCGGGATTGCAATATTGAGCAAGAGAGCTGTGATCAGCCTTTGAGGATGTGACCATTGACAGGTGTAGAACATAGAACAGTACAGCACAGAACAGGCCCTTCAGCCCATGATGTTGTGCCAACCATTGATCCTCATGTATGCACCCTCAAATTTCTGTGACCATATGCATGTCCAGCAGTCTCTTAAATGACCCCAATGGCCTTGCTTCCACAACTGTTGCTGGCAACGCATTCCATGCTCTCACAACCCTCTGTGTAAAGAACCCGCCTCTGACATCCCCTCTATACTTTCCACCAACCAGCTTAAAACTATGACCCCTCGTGCTAGCCATTTCTGCCCTGGGAAATAGTCTCTGGCTATCAACTCTATTGTTGTGTGACTTGAGTGTTTTGAGAGAACAGCACCAATGGAACAAGTGATATTGTCAGCGGAATCATTAGCAAGTCACATAAAGAGCAACCAGGAAGTAGGGGTCACTGCTTCTGTCAACTTAGCAAACACCGATTACAACTTTCGAAATGATAAAAATTGAAGTGACGCAAAACCTGATTTGTTATGGAGTCACAGCACGGAAACAGGCCCTTCAGTCCAACCAAATCATGCCGACCATAATCCTGAACTAGACTAGTCCCACTTTCTGCAGCTGGCCCATTTCCCTCCAATCCTTTCCTATTCATGTACTTACCTGAATTTGTTAATGAATGTTGTAACTGCAGGTGCATCTGCAACTCCCTATGGAAGTTCATTCCACACACGCAAAATAAAAAAAAATGTCTTTTTTTAAACCTTTCTCCACTCACCTTAAAAATATTCCCACAAGTCTTGAAATCCCCCACCCTAGGGAAAAAGAGACCTGCCATTACCCTTATCGATGCCCTTTGTTTATTTTATAAATCTACAAGGTCACCTCTCAACCTCCCATTCAGAGTGTCTTGTAGTTATTGGGATTCTCTAGCTCCCACTTCATCAGATAAACTACTGATCATTGGGAACCCAGGTCTAAAGGATTGTGTAATGTTTTCAGACTCTCCTGAAGTATTGATAGGACAACCAGGGACCTACACCCCCACACCCCATAGGAGTTCACTCCTGTTGGGGGCCTGCAGTGCTGTTGTAGGGGTAGGGTGCAAAGTTCTCTGGATCTGTACTTGTTGGTGTTTAGAAGGATGAGAGAGCATCTGCTTGAAACTTAGAGGGGTCTGGATAGAGTGGGCATGGAGATGTTTCCACCAATAGGAGAGACTAGGACCCGAGGGCACAGCCTCAGAATGAAATTATGCCCATCAGAATTGAGAGGAGGAATTAATTCACCAGAGAGTGGTGAGTCTGTGGAACTCATCGCCTCAGAAAGCTGTGAAGGCCAAGCCATTGAGTGTATTTGAGACAGAACTAAACAGTTTCTTAATTAGTGAGGGGATTGAGGATTATGGGGAGAATGCAGGAAAATGGGTTTGATAAACATACCTATGATTGAATGGCAGACCTGAAATAATGGACCGAGGGGCCTAATGCTGCTCCTATTGTGTTATGGTCTCATGGAATAGAGTGAAATGTATGAACAATGAGGAAAAATTGAGTCAACATAACATCTTACGATGCCCCAAACATTTTATACCCAATTAAATATGTTACTGATATAATATTGGATAGGTGGCAGCCAAATTGCACTCGCTAACTTCTCACAAATGTCTTAACAGCCAAGTATGCATTGCACTGATATTCGTTTGCAGGATACTATTTACTGGAGAGAAGTATGACAACCTGGATCAAATTGAGTGGAACAACATAATGGGATATAATGGAACTGAAGTTGGTGTGGGAAACCTGCTCATGACAGAGGAGCTAATTGGCAATCAACCCATATTGTGATCCATCTTTGGAAAAGGCAGCTGATAAAACAGTCACAATATCTTCATAACCCCATGAACAATTACAGTGCCTGTGCTGTACTATTGTACACTACTCTTTAAGATGAGTGAAATGGTCTGGGCTTGCTGAGTGTTTTGCAAAAGATTTCTGCTGCCATCAGCTGTCTATAAACTGCTATTTATTGGCATGAAACCACAGCAACTTGCAACATTCTGTTAGAAGGCACAGATTGTCTGCTAATGTCAGCACAACCCAACAACTGGGTTACACAATAGAGAACAGAGCAAATGTACTGCTCACTTTACAGGGCAAAATGAAATATTCTCCTGTCTCCCAACAAGGGAGCGTGAGATGAGAAAGTGTAGCAGCAGAAATCTGTCTTTGTGTGGAAACACTGTTAGTTTTCACTGACATCTTTGTTTCTGTGTGTGACATTCTTTCCTCCAGAAGGAAATTCTCTCCTTTTAGAATATTGTTGTTCAGTCCTGTCATAAGAGCTAGGAGCAAGAGTAGGCCATCTGGATCCTCAAGCCTGCGTCACCATTTAATAAGATCATGATTGATCTTTTTGAGACTCAGCTCCACTTACCCACCCACTCACCATAACCCTTAATTCCTTTACTGTTCAAAAATGTATCTGGCCTTGCCTTAAAAACATTCAGCGAGGTAGGTTCAACCGCTTCACTGGGCAGGGAATTCCACAGATTCACAACCCTTAGGGTGAAGAAGTTCCTCCTGACCTCAGTCCTACATCTGCTTCTCTTTATTTTGAAGCGATGCCCTCTAGTCCTAGTTTCACCTGCTAGTGGAAACAACCTCCCTGCCTCCACCTTATCTATTCCTTTCATAATCTGATATATTTCTATAAGATCTCACCTCATTCTTCTGAATTCCAAAGAGTATAATACCAGTATACTCAGTCTCGTCTCATAATCCAACTCTCTCAACCGTAGAATCAACCAAATGAAACTCCTCTGCAACGCCTCCAGCGTTAGTATATCTCTTCTCAAGTAAGGAAACCAAAACTGCACACAGTACTCCAAGTGTAGCCTCACCAGAACCCTATACAGCTGCAGCATAGCCTCCCTGTTTTAAACTCCATCTGTCTGGCAATGGCAGACAAAATTTCATTTGCCTTTTTAATTACCTGCTGCACCTGCAATCCTACTTATGGCGATTCGTGCACAAGGACACCCAAGTCCCTCTGCACAGCAGCGTGCTGCAAATTTTTACCATTTAAAACATAGTCCATTTTGCTGTTATTCCAACCAAAATGGATGATCTCACATTTATAGTATGACCTCTCACAAGTGCACTGACAACATACTCCCCAAACTGTTGGATTATTTGACGCAGAAGGTAGTCAACTCTTGAAGTAAGTTGTTAGAAGTATGGTTCAGATCAGGATATTGGACTCATTTTTTAAAAAAAACAACAAAATGAATTTGTAGAAAGACAGAACTTTATATTTGAATGGTGAATCTACTGGATCCAAAGTGACTTCTTTTCCAAACCTTTTTCAAACAGACCTCAAACTATTTTAGTTCCAAAGAAGAGCCATACTGGACTCAGTGATAACTCTGTTTTTCTCTCCACTGACCCTGAGTTTACATCGCACATTCCAAATGACTTGACATGTGCTTTCTGGTGCAGTTCAGTTCATGAAGATTTTGATTAAGGTAATGGGAAACAAATTTTTCAGCTTTCTTGATCAGTTCATTGGCATAATTCCTCACAGCCTCAGATCTTGATTTGCACTTGTGCAAGTAACAGAAAGTTGTGGCAGATGCAAAAATTAAAGGATACGTACAATTAAAATAGGGAGGGATAAAATGACCTCTAAAACCGCTGAGGCTGAAAGGAGAGTGTGGAAAGGGACTAGGAAAGGAAACAGTGCATGCATGTTTGGGTCTGAAGGCAAATGATGTATCAGCCTCTCTCTTGATTCCTATTTGGGGATTGCTGAGGTGGCAGTGATACAATTGTCCCCACCCTCAGATCAGCACTGTAGTGCGTCTGGAGAGAGATGGAAGCCAGTCAGAGAATACTACAGTGTAGTAATTATAGTCAAACTGATCAGACAACTCTATGATGCACCTCCAGGGCAGGTGGGACCTGAACCTGGACCACCTGGCTCAGAGATAAGGGCAGCACCAATGTGCCTCAAGATTCTTATGTAAAATGGGATGTGAGTATGCTAATGTGGATTATGGAGATTATTTTGCTACGCTAACAGTAGTGGGGAAGAGCGTTAGAGAGTAATCTAGAGAGAAGCACATGATGAAGCAGGAGTGAAATACTGCTCTGAAGAGAGTTGTATTCAGTAAGATGTGTATCTAACTGTAAATAGAGTTGTGAGTACAGAACAAAGTGAGAGCCATACTCTAGGATGGATATGGGTTAAGACTTAAAACCTATCTGTCGTTACAATTTCAGTAGTTAAAGGAATTTGCTGAGAAGGAAAACAATAATGAAACGGCAAATTTCATGCAATAGTTCACTTTGTCTTGGAGATACTTTTATTCAACCTCAAACAAAAGCAAAATACTGCAGATTCTGGAAACCTGAAACAAACTCTAGAGAAACTCAGCAGGTCTGGCAGCATCTGTGGAGAGAGAAAACAGTTAATGTTTCAAGTCTGATATGTAGTCTACAGATTAAAAATGGATTGGAGGGTTGTGGAGATCAGGCAGAAAAGTGGAGTTGAGTCTGAGATGAGATCAGCTACGATCATATTAAATGGTGGAATAATTCGAGGGCCTGAAGTAACTACTCCTGCTCCTAGTTCTTAGGTTCATATGACTCTTCTCCAGCATGAGAGAACTTCAGGACCAGTTTTGAAGAAGAGTCATACTGGACTTCAAATGTTAACTCTGTTTCTCTCTCCAGCATTCTCTTTTTTATCATGTAATGTGCCTGAACAAGCTGAATGACACACCGCTGGAGCAATTAGATCTTGAATCAGATCCTAGAGTCAGGGCGTTATCACTGCAGTATAAGACATTCTGACTTAAAAAGTTCAGAATCAACCTTCAGAGTTTGGAGTGTACAGATGGCCAGTATGCTCAGAACATTCACTTCCAAGCGCTATTGTGTTGTTACTGATTTTTTTTCCTCTCTCGGGCAGCAATTCAAGAAGACAGCTCACCACCTGATGGTAACTAGGAATAGCCCCTAAATGTAGATTCATAGAATCCCTGCAATGTGGAAGCAGGCCATTCAGCCCATCGAGTCAACACTGACCTTCTGAACAGCATTCCACCCACACCCAGCCCCTACCCCCTCCCTGTAACCCTGCATTTCTCATGGCTAATCCACTTAGCTTGCACATCTTTAGACTGTGGGAGGAAACCCACCCAGACACGGGGAGAATGTGCAAACTCCTCACAGACCGTCACCCGAGAGTCAAACCTGGATCCCTGGCACTGTAAAGCAGCGGTGTTAACCACTGAGCCACCATGCCACTCACAAAACATAGCCATGTTAATATTGTTCATAAAATCACAGAATAAATTAAGTAAAACTGCCACAACTTTGAGAGCAGGTTCTGCATTATTAGCATAGGTTTGAAGTTAATGAGCAATCATTTGAAGCAAAGGATTTGATATAAAGGGACATCTCCCTGTGCACACCCACCCACCTATTCAAACTGAGGATGCTGACCTGTCGATACTCATAATGCCCTAACTTGTTCTTAATCAAGGTCACAAGAGGGTCAAGGCAGAAAGGACCCAGGTTTTCTGCGCCACTCCCAACACTGGCACAAATATTACAGCTCTCATCAAAATAATTGGAGTCCCTCATTCCAACCAGCACGGAGTCCGCCAACGGGGAAAGCAGATTGTACCTCGGAAAACAGGGAATGTTACGCCTCGCAGAATGGAGATACTTCCTGTAACAAAGGTAAAAAGCTTTACAAGATATCAATGCAAAGTCCAAAAATCTGAGCCTGCCCTTCAAGCGGAGACAGACTGCATAAAACCGTTAAGTTGCCTATTTGTGCAGTTAACGCGGCAAATATATTGCGGCTGTCACTCCCAGCTGATTTTTGCCATTTATTATGAACTTTCTGAAGCTTTGCAATGTCCAAGCCCATTAGTCTTCAGGGGGTACCTACTCTATCATGCTTTTCCACAGATGAGGGACATTTACTCAGAGCAGTCGAGGGATGCGCTGCTTCTGATGATGAGGAAGAGAGAGGTACGGAGGGTCAACACTGTCAGCTGATGGAACCGAACAGAGATGGCTGCAGTAGTGAAGGGTAAGGTTCTTGCAAACACATGAAGGAAATACACTCAAGTCATGACTCCCATTTCCTGCTTGCTCTAGTTCAGACTTTTCCATCAATTAGCATGAAAGTGGAACCATAGAGGAGAACAAACTGACTAATACAAATCTTGAGTTCTTAGATTTAATCTTTTTTAATTCTCTCATGCGGGATGTGGGCATAACTGGCTGGGGCAGCATTTATTGCCCCTCCCTAGTTGCCCTTGAGAAGGTGTTAGTGAGCTGTCTTCTTGAATTGCTGCAGTCCACATGCTGTGCATTGACCCACAATGCCCTTAGGAACGGAATTCCATGTTTTTGACCCAACAACGAGAGAAGGAACAGCAATATATTTCCAAGTCAGGATAGTGAGTGGCTGAGATGGGAACTTGCAGGGGGTGGTGTTCCCATGTATCTGATGCCTTTGGTCTTCTATATGGAAATGGTCAGGGGGTTGGAAGGTGCTGTCTAAGGATCTTTGGTGAATTTCTACATCCCGTAGATAGTAGCAGCCGTACGTAATGAGTGTCGGTGGTGGATGGTGTGGATGTGCCAACCCAGTGGGCTGTTTTGTCCTGGATGGTGTCAAGGTTTGAATGTTGCTGGAGCTGTACTCATCCAAGCAAGTGGAAGTATCCCATCACACTCCTGACTTGTGCCTTGTTAGTTGGTGGAATGCTTTAGGGAGTCAGAACATGAGTTAGACATCACAGTATTGGTAACCTGTAGCCTGCTCTTGTTTATGTCCAAATTCAGTTCAGTTTCTGGTCAAAGTTAACCCCAAGATGTTGATAGTAGGGGGCTTCAACGATGGTAATGCCACTGAATGTAAGAGGCAAATGTCCCTACTGAAGCTGATCATAGCCTAAAATTTGTGTGGCGCGAATGTTACTTGCCACTTTTCAGCTCAAGACTGGACACTGTCCAGCTCTTAGATAACAAAGTGTGGGGCTGGATGAACACAGCAGGCCAAGCAGCATCTCAGGAGTACAAAAGCTGACGTTTCGGGCCTAGACCCTTCCAGCTCTTGTTGCATTAACCAACGTGTGTAATTTACATGGGATTTTAAGGCCCAAACTGGTGAAGGAAAATAATGCTCCCTTCTCTGAAGACGTTCTCACCGCACTCTGCCTGGTTTCAGCCTAGGTTTCAAAAACTATCTCAACCAAAAATTGATTCTTCTGTGTTGTTAGAGAACTCTTCATTTTCCAATGCATTGAGGCTGAGCATAATTTCATTATTCATATAAAGAACCACGGTGGTATATGTATGCCCAGAACATTACAGCAGTGGGTTCCCCGCTGAGAATTGTTCGGTTGTCACAACTTAACTCAAGAGTGCACCAATAATTGTGCCACAAACCTTTGCAAATTGTGTGCATGTGTAAAATCCTAATGAGACCATCCAAATGACAAATTTACCTGACTGACTGACCGACTACTGCTACTTGGGGCAAAAGCTATTTTGACAAGTTTGCCTCAGTTTCTGAAAAAAAGAAAACTATTTATTGATGTGCACTGAGCTTAACAAGAGCAGTGAAAAGAGAAGATTTCTAATTTATATGACTTCATGGAATCCCTACAGTGCAGAAAGAGGCCATTCAGCTCATCGAGTCTGCACCAACTCTCCAAAGAGCCTTGCCCACCACATGTGATTTTCACCACAGCTAACCCACCAAACCTGCATATCTGTGGAGACAACTGGGCAATTTTTTTGCGGGGCCAATCCACCTAACCTACACATCTTTGAACTGTGAGAGGAAACCCACTCAAATGCAGAAAGAACATGCAGACCCTGCAAACAGTGACCTGAGAGTGGAATTGAACCCAGGTCCCTGGTGTTGTAAGGCAGTGGTGCTAGCCACCATGCTGTGCACTTAAAACCCCTTCAGGTCCCCAAACATCAATCTCAATCATGATCAAGACAGACAAAAGTGTGAATAACACACACAGACATGCGCACACACACACACTCACTCACACTGTTTAGAAAGGCTAAATACCATTCCAGTAATCAAAGGGCCAGCCCGCAGAGTGGATAGTTACTAACCCCACAGACAGTTTGATTTTTGCAGTGATGATACGCTATCATCTGTACAGTGACAGTCATCCTGGGTGACAGGGACCCGGCTTCGATTCCCGCCTCGGGCGACTGTCTGTGTGGAGTTTGCACATTCTCCCTGTGTCTGTGTGGGCTTCGTCCCACAGTCCAAAGATGTGCAGGCTAGGTGGGTTGGCCAGGCTAAATTGTCCGTCGTGTTCAAGGGTGTGTGGGTTATAGGGGCATGGGTCTGGGTGGGATGCTTCTCGGGACAGTGTGGACTTGTTGGGCCAAAGGGCCTGTTTCCACTCTGTAGGGAATCTAATCTTATTGCTTCCGAAAAGCAATGTTGTATTGCACGGCTCAAGAATATGTAACACTTGATCATGTTGCAAACCACTTTCCTGTATTCCAATCATAACAGGCCAACATGCAATTCAGTTTATTGTTGTCAAAATAAAATGAAAAATGTATTGCTGATCTCTCACAGTCACAGGATCAAAATCCCTGAGCTTCCCCTTAACAGTTGTCCTTGTCAATCCCTGTGTTGTATGGGTCAAAAAGGCAGCTCTAATTGCGCTTCTAAAGGACAATTAATGGTGGACAATGAATGTTGGCCTAGCCAGAGATGTCCATACCCTTTGAATGAATACATTCTAAAAAGTGCCAAGTAAAATCGTTGCACATTACCCAACAGCTATGGAGTTAAATGATTCTTAGTCTCCCCTCAGGATACCATAATCCCCTGATTTATTTGCCGCTGTTCCTGCTGGGTTTTAGAAGCAACACACTTTGCTGTAAAGGTGATAACGGGAACTACAGATGCTGGAGAATCCGAGATAACAAAGTGTGGAGGGTCTAGGCCCGAAACGTCAGCTTTTGTGCTCCTGAGATGCTGCTTGGCCTGCTGTGTTCATCCAGCTCCACACTTTGTTATCTCTATTCCACAACTGCAGTCTGGGGTTTGGATTTGGCTGAGAAATGAGTGAGAGATCCTCACAGTGTTTCCTAAGGCCCATTGGAGATCCTGTCCAGCAGGCAGTACCAAGCACTCTCTGTCTATTTATTTCAGAACCCTCTCCCCATCCCCCTCTCTGATGAAGGTCTAGGCCCAAAACGTCAGCTTTTGTGCTCCTGAAATGCTGCTTGGTCTGTTGTGTTCATCCAGCTCCACACCTTGTTGTCTACACTTTGCTGTAAACATGGGTTCACAGTTTCAGCTGTAGGTTATGAAATTGCTTTGTAAATGTTTATCATGTTACATCAAAGTACTTAACCCTTTGAACACTTTCTTCTACCACCCTCTGTCACACCACAAGTGCAGTATGTCTTGAAACATTTGTTGATAGAAGGTAAATATCTCTGACTTAACATAAAATTATTGCTGTACCTTGATGGTGATGAAACGGTTTAATTTATTCCTCCCCGTTCATATTTTGCAATCCCAACCAATGTCTGCCAACAGTTCAGTAACAAGTTAAATCTCAGTTATTTTCCTTCAGCTGTTAAAGTTCCCATGGCACTGTTTCAAAGAAAACTTGAGATGATCACCCCACTGTTCTTTTCATTATGTGTTTGTTCCAAACAGTTTCAGTAAAAATAAATTAACAGGCAATTTATCTCACTGTGTCTCTGGGACATCGCTGTGAACAATTTAGCTGCCAATTATCACACATTTCAACAGCAATTTGAAATGTACTAATCCCAAAGCACGTTGAGAGACTGTGTGAGGTTGTGAAAGAACCTAAACAGATGCAAGTTCTTTCTTTAAATCCCTTGAGTGCACCTAACTCTTTGCATTGCTTCTAGTATCTGAAATAATAATAACTGCACTAGTTTGGACAAACAGCGTCTGTGCATGGCAGCTACTGATTGAGCAGATTTTGGGGTATTTATCTTAAAATTTGATTCTGTTTTAAACTCCTGTCCTATAGGTGCCACAGTAGCACATTACGACAATTGCTGTCTCACAACTGCAGCTTTGAGAACAGGGAGAATGGTTCCATGGTCTTTCTGCCATGGATGGAAAGAGAAAAGGAACTCACGACTCAGCTAAAGAACAAGGAGGAGCAAGTGACAGAGCTCCAGACTGAGACTGAGAAGGTATGAATTATGGTCAAGAAATTCTTCCAAAGGCCGTGAAGCCAAAATTGTGCAACGTGCTGCTGGTTGATTAAATGCTATTACCTTGGTGCTTTGTTTTCCTCTTCCACAAGAGTCAAAGGTTAAAATCATTTCCAGACCCCTATATTGTTCGAACAATGTTTAAACTGAGGCGAACTGTGGGAAATAAACTTGGCTGTTTCCACGGGTTTAGAGAGTAATTTTTTTATTAAATTTGACCCAACAAAAGTTGTCTGTTCTGTAGTTTCTGGAATTGTGAACAGTGCTTTCTTAGTTTGCAAATTGAGTGTAAATGAAAGGCTATGGAAGGCCCCCAAATTGAGTGTAAATTAAAAGGTTTGGAAGGCAAATGTAGCATATTCTTGGGCAGAGTGCGAGGGTTTGAAAACTTGATGTGTTATCTCAGCCAGATGCTGAGGAAAGACTTGCTCATTTTCTTATCTTCATTTGCGTGTCCAATTTAATCACCACAAAAAGAATATTCCAAAGCGGAGAGTGGAGCGAAGAAGAATGAGATTGATCCCAGGCTCAAAAGATTTGTGTGCTGAAAAAGGACTGAATGCTGAATATTACTCTAATGATGCTCACCCTTCTGAAGGGCGGTTGGAACATGGCCTACTGCCTGATGCTGTGGCCATAACCCAAACTGTGATGGGGTTCAGTATTTGATTTTGTCTCTTGCTACAAGAAGGGACAACCATTTGCTGCTGAAGTGGGGGAAGACAGGCAGAAGGTGAGAGCAGACACATCAATCTTAACAGGACAAAGGCTCTTAAATTTCACAAAAGCCTCTTCTCAATTCAAGGGCACCCAAAGTAGAAGCAGTGCGCTGAAGGGAGGGGCAAGAATCTCCCTTTTAAAGTTCAGAAGAGGACCCTTGTTACCACTACCCCCATCATCAGCTCCACCTGGGGAATTCTGTTCTTAAAGCACCATCCCCTCATTGTCGTGTTGTAAAATATATCTCAAAATGGGTTACCCTTCTCCTCGCCTCAGTGTTTCTTGTTTCATCATCAGCTCCACCTGGGGAATTCTGTTCTTAAAGCACCATCCCCTCATTGTCGTGTTGTAAAATATATCTCAAAATGGGTTACCCTTCTCCTCGCCTCAGTGTTTCTTGTTTCATCATCAGCTCCACCTGGGGAATTCTGTTCTTAAAGCACCATCCCCTCATTGTCGTGTTGTAAAATATATCTCAAAATGGGTTACCCTTCTCCTCGCCTCAGTGTTTCTTGTTTCATCATGCCTCAGTGAAAAATGTTCGGATGTTTTTATGTTAAATGCAAGTTGTTATTGTTGCTCAGGGAGTCCCCATTCAGACAGGACTCAGCAGACACTGAACATGTTCGACACGCCTAAAACCCTGTCTTATTTGCTTACGTGAACACCTTTAACTATTAAGACTTACTTCAAAATGCACAAGAGAATGAGTTTCAGAATGGGCGCCCATTACATTGCCCTTTAAGTTATCCATGAGCCAGTCCCACAAAGTACAACAGCCATAGGTTGTGTCTGGTCCTCAATATATTCCATTCAAAGGTGGTGTCCCAGGTCCAAATTCTATTGCTCTAGAGGTGAGTAGTAACATCTCTTATCAGGTTGATATAAAAACTACATCTAGAGTCATACAGCACAGAAACAAACTCTTCGGCCCAACCAGTCCGCACCGACCATAATCCCAAAATAAACTACTCCCACCTACCTGCGCTCGGCCCATATCCCTCCATATCCATTACTTACTTGTGTAAATGTCCTGATGTAAACATTGCCTTCCCTTAGTGGATGTGGATATAGTTACAATGGTATAATTGCTGATGGTTAACCCAGGTGAGATTCCGGGGACCCAGACTTGAATCCCACCACAGCAGATGGTGGAATTTTACTTTAGTTAATATCTCGACTTAAGAGTCTAATACTGACCATGATTTCATTGTTGATTATCGGAAAATCCCATCTGGCTCACTATTGCCCTTTAGGAAAGAATCTGCCATCCTTACCTGGTCTGGCCTACATGTGACTCCAGATCCACTAGCAATGTGGTGGACTCTCAACTATTCTGTGGGCAATTGGGGATGGGCAATAAATGATGGCCTAGACAGCGATGCTCTCATCTTGTGAATGAATTTAGAAAGACTTTCTCTAGAATTGCATTCTACACATGAACTGCTGTCTGTGTCTAGAAAACAAACTGTGCCTCATTTACATCCTGGAAACTATAGACATCAGACTCAAATCCAGTCACATTTCATGGTATGTAGCCCACACTGGGACACTGTTCCTATGGGAAAAGGAACCTGTGTTGATGGAAAAGGCCATTAACTCAGCTTTCCCCTTTCTGCATGCTCAATGCTTGGGTTTCCCATCCTGCCAAAGCTTCCTATCTGGTCTCTCCCAACACTCCAATTGTCTGCCAGCTCAATCTGCTTCCTGAGTAATGTGGGAGGAAAAGCCCATTTTACACTTTAGTTATTGTGACTCTATAACCTTCCCTGAGGGGATATACCAGGATGAATTTGACTGCCACTGACCCTGATATTTCCTCTCGGATGGTTTGAGCTCTACTCATTGTAGAGAACTGGTCACACAGAGCGACAAATTTTATTTCAAGATCATTATCCCCACAGCCTACAGATGGTTGGGTTGAGACAAGGTACTTAGTTGTCAAAGGTTTGAATGGGTTGCTTGTGTAATATTGAAGATATTAAATGAGAAATGAGTTGAATAGGCATGCTGCAGGGAAGTATAGAATTGGTAGAGGACATTTGGGGCAATTTGTTCTTGTAATGGATGTTTGTCTTTCCCACAAAATATTAACCTTCTGTCTGCTCAAGTAGAGAAGGACTATTTCAAAGAAGAGCAGGGAAGATTTCTTTGGAGTTCAAACCAATATTTAACCCACAAACCTCACTTTAAAAAAACTGATGATCTTGTTAGTATTGCTTAACTATACGTGGTAGCTTGCTGTCTGTCATTTGATTGCCACATTTCCTACATTAACACAAGAACTACACTTCAAAAACCATAGCTGTGAAATGATTAGGCACTTCCCATAGTCACAATGATGATCATGATGTACAAAGAGAGACTGGATTGGATAGCACAATAAAGTCATTGGACTTTTGAGGAATGAGGGAGATGATATCATAGAAACGGGACAAGACAGGCCAAATGCAGGAAGGATGTTCCTGATGACCAGGGAGTCCAGAACTAGGAGTCTAAGCATATACACTAGGCCATTTAGGGCTGAGATGAGCAGAAATTCCTGTACCAGAGAGTAGTGAGTCTATGGAACTCTCTGCTACAGAAAGAGCACAAGACCCCAATATTGAATGCTTTCAAGAAGGATTTGGATGTCATTTTTGAGGCTATAGAGATCAAAGGGTATGGGAGAGAATGGAACAGGGTACACAATTGAGTGATCAGCATGATCATTTTGAATGGCATAGCAGGTTTGAAGGGCTGAATAGGCTACTCCTCCTATCTTCCATGTATCTATCGATGTATAAGAGGGGCTATAAAAACACATCTTTCTTGGGCTACAGCAACCTCCTTACGAATGCTGCCTTGTTTTCCAGTTGTCATGTGCAATGACCAAGGAACTCCAGCTGAAAGGGGAGGAGGTGGAAATGCTGAGGATAGAACTGCAGATGGTTGAAACTGATCGGGTGCGACTCTCGCTGATTGAGGAGAAACTGACCGATGTACTGCAGCTTCTGCAGCAACTGCGAACACTGGTAATTACCCGGAGCCCTCTCCAATGATTTATAGGATAGAGAACCTATTGTAAACTTCTTTGTTATAGCATTGAGTGCGAGAGGGGAGGATTAGTTTCAGAACTGTGGGTGTTCCAGAAAGGAGGTCAGCATTGATAACTTAGCTGCGAGATTCTGTTTGAATATTCATACCATATCAATGATGCTCACAACGCAGTCAGAGACTCTTTGAACTAGATGCTTGGCAAAGTTCACAGCAATTTATGTTATGTCTGATTGCAGACACTGAGGGGTTGTGCTCCTAAAGAACAGGAAATAATCCTACTCGCAGCATTTGAGCACAATTTCCTGCTGGGTGAACAACATGTTAGGGTTGGCCTCATGTTCAGACACAGTCTTTTGCACTGATATCTCAATTAGAGGCGTTAAATAGGCTGGCTGCGATTCAGGCTGCTA
This sequence comes from Stegostoma tigrinum, assembly GCF_030684315.1. Lineage (NCBI taxonomy): Eukaryota > Metazoa > Chordata > Chondrichthyes > Orectolobiformes > Stegostomatidae > Stegostoma > Stegostoma tigrinum. Next base: position 11,549,977 of record NC_081374.1, read on the forward strand.
ATCCAGGCTCAAGTGACCATGTTGACAATGGTGAATTGAGGAACTGGGTGGATACGTCAGTATTCATTGAGCCACAGAATTGTTGGTTTGTCAAAGTAGACCATTCAGCCCATTGCCTGGACTGGTGCTCCAGTTTGACTTCACATGTCAGTTTGAATTGTAACTCCTCTTAGGGTACATATTTTATGGGTAACAGAATTTTGCGTTGATGGATAACTTGTTAATTTGACATTCCAGGTTTCTGGAATCCCTCTGTGGCATTTACAAGTGGTTTCTTCCATTCCTTAGATTGTGTGCACGTAGCCTTCTTTCAATAGGTGTGTGGGAAAGTTAGAATCATAGAATCCCTACAATGTGGAGGCAGGCAATTCGGTTCGTCAAGTCTACACCAACTCTGTAAAGACCATCCCACCCAGGCCAACCTCCCTTATCATGTCCCTGTAGCCTGCATTTCCCAAGATCCACCTAGTCTACACATCTCTGAACACTATGGGGCAACTTAGCAAGGTCAATCCACATAATTTCCACATCTTTGGACTGTGGGAGGCAACCGGAGCACCCGGAGGAAACCCACGCAGCTACGGAGAGAGCATGCAAACACCACACTGACAGTTGCCTGATGCTGGAGTCGAACCCAGGTCCCTGGCACTGTGAGGTAGCAGTGCTAACTACTGAACAAGCCTGCCACCCTTGTGAGGCATGTTTGTTTTATTCTGGAGGGTGGTCATTTCCAGGAAATATTGAGAAACTACAGCCCAGATTGTGACTTTCTTCTGTTATTCATGGATATGGGCGCCTTTGGTTAGGCCAGTGTTCTTTACCCATCCCTATTTGCCTAAGTGTAGGCCAGACCGAGTAATGATGGCAGCTTCCTTCCCTCAAAAGCATTAGTGCACCAGATGGGTTTTTCCAAAATTCGACACCAGTTTCATGGTCATAATTAGACATTTAATTCCAAATTTTTAATGAATTCAAATTCTACCATCTGCCATGGTGGGATTTGAACCCAATTCATTATGTGGATTTCTGGTTTGATAGCCTAATGATATTATCAGTAGGTCATTGCCTCCTGTTTCATACATTTCAAATTGGATGTTGTACAGTAAAGCAGATCTTTGTCTCCGATTGACATCCATCTTCACAGCTACTTTATTCATGAATAAAAGCAAAATATCACAGATGTCGGAAATCTGAAATAAACAGGAAATACTGTAGAAACTCAGTAGATCTGGTAACATCTGTAGAAAGGGAACAGATTTAACATTTCGAGCCCATGGGGAGATTTGTTCAGAAGTTGCATTCTGATCTGCTAGAGACACTGATATTCCATGAATGAACCAAAAAAAGAAAACAGAAATGCAATGGAAACCCCAAAAATACAGCAGAGAGGCAGTCATTTGATGATCATTCCTTTGTTCTCTCTCCAATTAAACCGATTTGCTCGCTCCTTCTCCATATTCCTGCAAATATTTCCCTTCAAGTGACTCTAATTTCCTTTTGTCTTCATCCTTTTACTGTATGAGAGTGTGAATTAATTGGACACTAAGCCCCTTGAACCTGCTGTGCCAGCCAGTAACATCATGGCTGATCTGATCGCTCCCATCTCTCTCTGATAACCTTTTCACTCTGTTACTTATCGAGAATCCATCAACCACTGCCTTTAAAAGCTAAATTCAAAGACCATTCTTTTGTGGGGGAAGGAAGTTTCAAAGACTCACAACCCTTAGTGTGAAAAGAAATTCTCCTCATCTCTGTCTTAAATGAGCAAACCCTTATCTTTCTAAAGAAGTGTTGTGGCTCAACAATGACTGTTTCTCTCTGCACAGAAACTGCCAGATCTGCTGAGTTTCTGCAGCATTCATGTGCCTGTTGTGGGTGAGTGGCACCTTGTCATGGTATGGGATTCAGCTTACTACCAGTATGGACAGTATTATTGGTCTGCATGTCAGCAGAGTCTTGGGACAACCTGAAGAAGCAAACGTTGAGTCAAAAGGACAGCGTTGAGACCAGCAGTGGTTGAATCTGGTGTGCAGTCAGAATGTTGGCAGTGTTACTGACAGTCCTAAGAGATAAGAGTGTGGAGCTAGATGAACACAGCAAGCCAAGCAGCATCTTAGGAGCACAAAAGCTGACGTTTCGGGCCTAGACCCTTCATCCTGTTAGCCTTCCTCTGTCAAAGATGGATTGAACATTTGACAATAATTTTGAGTTGGTCTTACAGTAGGAGGATCTTGACAATATTTGCCTACAGCTTTACTGGTCCAGAAATCCATACAAATAGTTAATGGCATTGTCTTTTCCATTCACAAGTGTGAGGTGATGCACTTTGGTAGGAGTAACCGGAAGGCAAAGTACAGGGCTAATGGTAAGATTCTTGGTAGTGTAGATGAGCAGTGAGATCTCGGTGTCCACATACACAGATCCTTGAAAGTTGCCACCCAGGTTGACAGGGCTGTTAAGAAGGCGTACAGTGTTTTAGCTTTTATTAATAGAGGGATCGAGTTCCGGAACCAAGGGGTTATGGTGAAGCTGTACAAAACTCTGGTGTGGCCGCACTTGGAGTATTGTGTACAGTTCTGGTCACCGCATTATAAGAAGGATGTGGAAGCTTTGGAAAGGGTGCAGAGGAGATTTACTAGGATGTTGCCTGGTATGTAGGGAACGTCTTTCGAAGAAAGGCTGAGGGACTTGAGGCTGTTTTCATTAGAGAGAAGAAGGTTGAGAGGTGACTTAATTGAGACATATAAAATAATCAGAGGGTTAGATAGGGTGGATAGGGAGAGCCTTTTTCCTAGGATGGTGGCGGCGAGCACGAGGGGGCATAGCTTTAAATTGAGGGGCGAAAGATATCGGACAGATGTCAGAGGTAGTTTCTTTACTCAGAGAGTAGTAAGGGAATGGAACGCTTTGCCTGCAATGATAGTAGATTCGCCAACTTTAAGTACATTTAAGTCATCATTGGATAAGCATATGGACATACATGGAATAGTGTAGGTTAGATGGGCTTGAGATCGGTATGACAGGTCGGCACAACATTGACTGCCAAAGGGCCTGTACTGTGCTGTAATTGTTCTATGTTCTATTGGTACCTGCACCAGGTATCATGTAAATGCCCAGACTGACCAGCGGGATATGGGCAGTATCTGTTTTAAGTGGCGAACATATTCCTGACTGGTTAAGTGGATCAGTCTTTTAGAACCTGCTGTGATAATCCCCTCTCTGATGAAGGGTCCAGGCCCGAAACGTCAGCTTTTGTGCTCCTGAGATGCTGCTTGGCCTGCTGTGTTCATCCAGCCTCACATTTTATTATTTTAGAACCTACTGCTATGTACTTTGTTGTCTTTCAGATTCTAAAAATTCCTTTTGCTTGTATTCCATTTCGTCCTCAATCTGTATTCTTCTTGATCACAGAATATTTCCAGACGGTCGTTGGGAAAGATTTTAATGAACACTTTGGACTCCTGTTACAGTGTGGGACATGGTAAGGGATCATACCAGTGAGATGTTATAAAAGGGAGCAGTAATCCAACTTAGCCTGTCATTAACAACTTTCTCTGCCTGTTTTACAGGAATGATGAGCTCCTTGGACATATTGAGTGTTCTCCATAAAGAATTGCTGTCTTGTGAGTTACTCACCAAAGGTTCCTGTCAAACAGAAGATGAGCAGATCATGAAGAATTCCCTGGTGATATCATGTTAGTGTATGGAAATGGACAGGTGCGATTAAGTAGCATTAGTCATTTGCAGCAATAATCTTCAATCTTTCCCTCTTGAGTAATCAGTTGGCATGTGGCCACATTATTAGGAAGAAACCGTTTGAAAATCTATCACTCAGATTTACTTGTTCATTAATACTTCTGTACCAAAGGCTGGTTGATCACAGCCTGGCACATACAGGCATTTGAAGGAATTGATGATATGCCAACTGTGCTATCTTGGACTTTGACCAAACTTCTGGGACAAAATTCTATAAATTTGTACCTGGATCCACAACGACAAGCTGGTCAATCTAAAGGAAGAACTTGACGGTACTTGGGATATCGTAGCTAATGAAACCTGTTTTCTGAGTGGACAAATAAGGTAGCCACATCGTGCACAGAAAGATCCCACAAAGAAGGCGACCGGAGTTAATTTAGTCATAGCTGTGAGATGGTTGTTCATCAGGATATTGGGAGAGTTCTCTGCAGAAAGAGGAGTGATGGATGTTATGTGTCCATTGGAACAGGTCGCTGATGCCTTGTAATGCCTCATCTCACTGGTCACACTTCCAGCAATTCGATGTTGCTTCTATACAGGACTGAACTTTTAACAGGAAGCAGAATACCACAGATGCCAGAGATTTGAAATAAAAATGAAATTAAAAAAAAGCATTGGAAAAAGCTCAGCAGCTTCTGTGAAGAGAAAGAGACTTATATCAGAGAAGATGATGTGCTTAGTCTTGAAGTGTCTATCAGCTAACCACATTCCACATAACGATAAGTGGCTCAGAATAACAAGGCCATGAAACAATAAATGAAGCATTAGGGTTTATTTCTGATGGGAGAGATTTGAAAATAAGTGAACCTTGATTAGCCTGTACCTGGAACACTGCATATAGTCCTGGACACCATATGATTAAAAAGAAAGATATTGAGACCCTGGAGAGGGTGTAAAACAGATTTATAAAGGAGAATGCCACATTGGACCGCTTTGCAGAAAACCAAGCGGAGGCTTGGGGACTGCTTTGCAGAACACCTCCACTCGGTTCGCAATAAACAACTGCACCTCCCAGTCGCGAACCGTTTTAACTCCCCCTCCCATTCCTCAGACGACATGGGCCTCCTGCAGTGCCACAATGATGCCACCCGAAGGTTGCAGGAACAGCAACTCATTTTCCACTTGGGAACCATGAAGCCCAATGGTATCAATGTGGACTTCACAAGCTTCATTATCTCCCCTTCCCCCACTGCATCCCAAAACCAGCCCAGCTCATCCCCTCCTCCTACTGCATCCCAAAACCAGCCCAGCCTGTCTTCACCTCCCTAACCTGTTCTTCCTCTCACCCATCCCTTCCTCCCACCTCAAGCTGGACCTCCATTTCCTACCTACTAACCTCATCCCACCTCCTTGACCTGTCTGTCTTCCCTGGACTGACCTATCCCCTCCCTACCTCCCCACCTATACTATCCTCTCCACCTATCTTCTTTTCTCTCTATCTTCGGTCCGCCTCCCCCTGGCTCCCTATTTATTCCAGAACCGTCTCCCCATCCCCCTCTCTGATGAAGGGTCTAGGCCCGAAATGTCAGCTTTTGTGCTCCTGAGATGCTGCTTGGCCTGCTGTGTTCATCCAGCTTAACACTTTGTTATGCCAGATTGATAACACTTTTTTCTCCCCTTGAAAAGAGAAGGCTAGGGAATGTCCTATCAATAATCTTTACTATTATGGAGGATTTTGATCATTCAGAAGAGCATAACTAGAAGCCATTTGTGTGAAATTACCTCCAAGAAATCTAACAGGGGAAATAGTGGCAAAGATACAATGACAGGATAGGTCCTGATTGTTGAAGTTTTGGGGAGAACTTTCTGATGGACCAAATAATACAGCTACATATAGCCTAGGCTGCTTGCTTTGGATTCTTCACGTCAATTATTCCTAAGTGATGGAATTCCACAGAAGAGAGAGAGACCTTCCTGGGCTCCTCATTGGTGGAGGCGCAGCCCTCTAATATGGATACTTCAAAAGACGTCTGAGTTCCATAAAAAAAACTCAATTCCACACCAGCAGCAGTTACACTTAGACTTGCATGGACCCCGATGCTTAACAAAATATCCCATGTTGCAGAAAGATTACAAAGTTGTAGGGAACTTCTTTACCCAGAGAGCAGAACTCGCTACCAGAGGAAGCAGTTGAGTTGTAGAATTTCAAACCAGTTAAGGAGTTGCCTAAAGGAGCTTGTAAGAGAGAAGAGAAATGGAGGGCTATGCTGATTGAGTACAATGAGAAATGTGAGAATAAGGTATAGGGCTGTATGGACTGTTTGGGATGGATGTCTGCTGCTATGCTGTTGCTTCTCTGCAATCTTCTGATTTCATGGGTTGTGTAATTTGCCTATTGGTATATACCAAAGCTGTACGAGCTGTGTACATTTTAAAAACAACAATATTAGTTTTTGAATCAGTGATAATGGGAACTGCTGATGCTGGAGAATCCAAGATAATAAAATGTGAGGCTGGATGAACACAGCAGGCCCAGCAGCATCCCAGGAGCACAAAAGCTGACGTTTCGGGCCTAGACCCTTCATCAGAGAGGTGATGAAGGGTCTAGGCCCGAAACGTCAGCTTTTGTGCTCCTGGCATGCTGCTGGGCCTGCTGTGTTCATCCAGCCTCACATTTTATTATATTAGTTTTTGAAATTGTGCCTAGACTTTTAGCCTTTGCTTATCTACCCATATTTGTGGTTCTGATTCACTATATCCTCTTGTTCATCGTCTGATATTGTACGCATTATTATTTTAAAGGATCTGTCTCCCCCTTGTGGGTAATCATTGTTATTTATTATGGTTCCTATTTGAGATGGTGATGTTCTGGAGATATTTCCTTTGATTTTTCTGGATAGGATTAAATTGATTATACCTGTATGTCAGAGTCGCAAACCATTTCCACTCCCCCTCCCATTCTTTAGATGACATGTCCATCATGGGCCTCCTGCAGTGCCACAATGATGCCACCCGAAGGTTGCAGAAACAGCAACTCCTATTCCGCTTGGGAACCCTGTAGCCCAATGGTATCAATGTGGACTTCACCAGCTTCAAAATCTCCCCTTCCCCTACCGCATCCCAAAACCAGCCCAGTTCGTCCCCTCTCCCCACTGCATCACACAACCAGCCCAGCTCTTCCCCTCCACCCACTGCATCCCAAAACCAGCCCAGCCTGTCTCTGCCTCCCTAACCTGTTCTTCCTCTCACCCATCCCTTCCTCCCACCTCAAGCTGGACCTCCATTTCCTACCTACTAACCTCATCCCACCTCCTTGACCTGTCTGTCTTCCCTGGACTGACCTATCCCCTCCCTACCTCCCCACCTATACTCTCCTCTCCACCTATCTTCTTTTCTCTCCATCTTCGGTCCGCCTCCCCCCTCTCCCTATTTATTCCAGTTCCCTCCCCCCATCCCCCTCTCTGATGAAGGGCCTAGGCCCGAAACGTCAGCTTTTGTGCTCCTGAGATGCTGCTTGGCCTGCTGTGTTCCTCCAGCTCTACACCTTGTTATCTCTGTATCTATTTGTAGACTCTTTGTGTCATCTCCACTGCTTGCCTTCCTCTCTATTTTTGTGTCATGTGCAAACTTGGTAATAGTATATTCACTTCCTGTGGTTGTTTCGCTTGTGGAGCTGGTTTGTTACTTTGCAGACGTTTCATTACCCTGCTGGGTTGCTTGGCGAGCAAACCAACCACAACATCCACAATCCGCGAGCTACAAGTCTACTCAAGCACTTCATATTTTCACTTCCATGATCCATGGTATTAATTTATAAATATTTGCAGTCCTACACTGATTCCTGGTGCACTCCATAAGACCATAAGAGATGGGAGTGGAAGTAAGGCTGTTCGGCCCATCAAGTCCACTCTGCCATTTAAATCATGGCTGATGGGCATTTCAACACCACTTCCCTGCACTCTCCCCGTAGACCTTGATTCCTTGTGAGATCAAGAATTTGTCGATCTCTGCCTTGAAGGCATGTAATGTCCCGGCCTCCACTGCACTCCGTGGCAATGAATTCCACTAGCCCGCCACTCTCTGGCTGAAGAAATGTCATCTCATTTCCGTTTTAAATTTACCCCCTCTAATTCTAAGGCTGTGCCCATGGGTCTTAGTCTCCCCGCCTAACGGAAACAACTTCCCAGCATCCACCCCTTCTAAGCCGGACATTATCTTGTAAGTTTCTATTCGATCTCCCCTCAACCTTCTAAACTCTAATGAATACAATCCCAGGATCCTTAGCCGTTCATCGTACTTTAAACCTACCATTCCAGGAATCATCCGTGTGAAGCTCCGCTGGACACGCTGCAGGGCTAGTATGTCCTTCCTGAGGTGTGGGGCCCAAAATTGGACCCAGTATTCGAAATGGGGCCTAACTAGAGCTTTATAAAGTCTCAAGCACATTGCTGCTTTTATATTCCAACCCTCTTGAGATAAACCACAACATTAAAATGGCTTTCTTAATCACGGACTCTATCTGCTAGTTAACTTTTAGAGAATCCTGGACCAACACTCCCAGATCCCTTTGTACTTTTGTTTTACGAATTTTCTCACCATTTAGAAAATAGTCCATGCCTGTATTCTTTTTTCCAAAGTGCAAAACCTCACATTTGCTCACTCAACCAGATACAGGTGGCTATCTTGAAAATGCCTTCCTCATGTCGACACTCTGTCTTCTATTAGACAGTTAGACAATCCTGTACCTATAATAATATGCTGCCACCAACGAGATGGCCCCTTTTAAAGCAGCGTTAGAGGGGGTCACTTATTGAATGCCATTTCCACATCCAAATATGTTACATCTACTTAGTCTCCTTTATCTATTCTGCTTGTACTTCTTCAGAGAACTGTGTGATAAATTTATCAGGAATAATTTATCCTCATGAAGCTATGCTGCTGCTGCTTGACCATATTACGTACATTAAGTACTCTGCTATTACATCCTTTATAATAGATTCTAGCCTTTCCTTGGATTGCCACCTTGCTGTGCTGGAGAGGCTTGAGTGTTCCATTGATCCTGGAAATGACACAGGAGTTCTCAACTCCTGGCAGGGCCATCTATGATGGTAAGGTCAGAGGGGAAGGAACCAGAAAAAGCCCAATCCAAAACAAGTCCTGAACAGCAGAAGGTATTTGTGTGATATCAATGGCTCTGACAGTGGATCGAGGCCACAGCAATCAGAAGAACCCCAGACACTGAGGTTTCCTTGCGACTGGAACTGGATCTACCTCTGTCACAGACCACGTGTCTGCTGCTGTGCAACGACATTCCTGCATTAAAAGAAAAAGATGTGCAGGTAAGGGTGGATTAGCCCGGCTGAATTGCCTGTAGTGTTCAGGGATGTGTAGACTAGATGGGTTATAGGGGGATGGGTGTGGATGGTCGGTGTGGATGGTCAGTGTGGACTTGTTGGGCTAAAAGGACTGCTTCTACACTGTATGGATTCTATGAAATGTACTGCACAAAGTTTCTTACCTAGAAGAATCCAACTCCCTATCACCAATTGTGTGTGCAAACACGCTCACGCACACGCACAAAAAACACAAGTCATGCGGTGAGAGGCGATGGGGACAGGATTGTGAGGTCTGGAAGTCCCTAGCTTTGTACTTACACATAGCTGGTGGAGTTTGACTCAGTCTCTTCACTTTTGGAGTAGTAACAGTAGAATGTTTCGGCTGCTATCTTCATGACTGAGCATCACTCATCAAGATCAGTTTGCTTGCCTAAAGGGGGAAGGACCCAGAAAACGTGCCTTAAAAATAGTCTGTATCATACCCAGTGAGCTCATCTACCTGCGATCTGGAAACTAAAGACCAATTCAATCTCAGAACCTGAAATATCCAAACCCTCATGGGCAATAAGCACAATAATAGACTGGAATGAAGAACTGCCCCTGTTGCCCATGAACTTAGACACTTCAACATTGATTTTGCAGCCCTGCAGGAGACTCAAAGAGTAGGTTAAGGGCAGCTAAGTGAAGAAAATGATGGTTCCACCTTCTTCTGGAGATGGAAACCTGAGGATCAACCCAGGATGCATGGAATTGGATTCACTATCAAGGACAAACTCATCAACCAACTCTCAGATCTCCTTGTTGGCCTCACTGATTGCCTCATGACTGGTCATATCTAAATTGCCAAGAACCAGCAGGCAATGGTAATGAGTGCCTGTGCACTAACCCTCAATCCGTAGATGTGTCCAAAGAAAGCTTCTACTCCACCCTGAACACAATAATCACCAATATCCCTAAGAAAAACAAAATAATTATCCTTGGAGACTGCAATACAGCGTTGGAAAGAATCCCCAAATCCGGAAAGGAATGATCAAAAAGGCAGTCAGGAATTGCAACCCCAGTGGGATTCTCTTGCTCGCCAAACATATGAAACACCAGCTGATCATCACCAACACACTGTTCCACCACAAATGACAAGTTAAAGATTTCTTGGAGGTCAAGGTGCTAGCATTAATCAATTATGTCATCATCCAATCCTGAGGCCTAAAGGAAGTCCTCATTACCAAAGTAATAGCCAGTGCAGACAACTACCGGGCAGACCTTCTGCTCATCCATTCCTCAATGTCCACTAAATGCCACCAAAGTCAAAGAAACAGATCAGAGAAAAGCTCAACGTTGAGACAAACAGAATAGCGAACTTCCAACAATGTCCTCACCAAAATCTCCAAAGGCTTCGTGTGAATGGAGTGGGGGTAAGATCTGGAAAGATCTGAAGATAGCAGTCATCTCATGCTGTCAAGAAACCATTGGCCACAAGACCAGGAAACAGTGAGACTGGTTTGACGAGAATGAACACATGATCCAAGATTTCCATGACAAGAAGAGCAAAGATCTCCATGCCTGGCAGAATGACATCACCAGCGTGGTAAAGAGAAGAATTGTCAAAAAGCAAAAGCAGAGTTACAAAGAACTAAGGAAACCAAGAACCACCAGAGAAAGCTAAGGAGCTGTAACTCCTTGCTGATGTGCATGGCACCTGGGGTTTCTTCAGCGCCACCAAAATAATGTACAGACTCAACACTCTTGGCCCTCAAACGATTACAGAGTAAGAACAGCACTCTTTTAAGAGATAAAGAAAATATCAGCCTCCAATGGAAAGATCACTTCAAAAAGCTACGATACAATCATCAATGAGGACATGGTTGGGGAAATTCCAACTCTCCATCAAAGATGATCTAAGGCTGCCAGCGAGTGTTGCAGCAGTTGCAGCCTCCGTTAGACACATGAAGAATAGAAAATCTGCTGGAGTAGATGGGATTCCAGCAGAAATTTACAAACTTGGAGATAGATTCTCCACATCAGGTGCAAAGGCAGGTGTGCTAACATCAGTGCCCTTGAAGCAGCGAACAGCACCAGGATGAAAATTATGATCATCTGATGCCAAATCCACTGCACTGGCCACAAACATAGGACACCAAAGCAGATTTTCTTTACCTAAGGCCCTTAAATGAGAGGAGGATGTAACATAGATGTCTCATTCAGAACATAGAACATAAAGCAGCACAGCACAGTACAGGCCCTTTGGCCCATGATGTTGTGCTGAACTTTTACCCTAAACCTAAGGTCTATCTAACCTCCACCCCACCTTATACTATCATCCTTATGCCTATCTGACAGCCACGCAAATGCCCCTAATGAGGCTTCTACCCTCTCCAGCAATGATTTCTATGCCCCTACCCCTCTCTGAGTAAAGAACCTACCTCTGATGTCTCCCCTATATCTACCTGGACTCACTTTAAAACTATGCCCCCTCGTAATAGCTACCTCAACCCTAGGAAAACGTCTCTGGCTGCCTACTCTATCTATACGTCTGATCATTTTGTACACATCTATTAAGTCACCTCTCATGCTTCATCATTCTAAAGAGAAAAGCCTAGCTCTCTCAACCTTTCCTCATAAGACCTTCCCTCCATTCCAGGCAACATCCTGGTAAATCTTCTCTGCACCTTTTTCAAAGCTTCCACTTCTTTTCTGTGATGAGGCAACCAGAATTCGACACAATACTCCAGACGTGGCCGAACCAGGATTTTATATAGCTGGAGCATAACTTCACGGCTCTTGAACTCAAACTCTCTAATGAAAACTAACAAACCATATGCTGTCTTAACAGCCCTATTCCCCTGGGTATCAGCTTTCAGGGAACTGTGAACATGAACTCCAAGATCCCACTGCTTCTCCACACTGCCAAGAATCTTTCTGTTAACCTTATATTCTGCTTTCAAATTTGTCCTTCCAAAATGAATCACCTCATACTTTTCAGGGTTAAAGTCCAGCTGCCACTTCTGAGCCCAGCTCTGCATCCTATCAATGTCCCTTAGCCACCTAGGAAAGCCCTCTGCATGACCCACAACTCGACCCACCTTTGTATCATCCGCGAACTTACTAATCCACCCTTCCAACCCTACATCCAAATCATTTACCAAAATCACAAATAGAAGAGGACCCAGGACAGATCCTTGTGGTACACCACTCGTAACTGAGCACCGTGTTGAATATTTTCCATCAACTACCACCCTTTGTCTTCTAAGGGTCAGCCAATTCTGAATCCAATCTGCTATATTTTCCCCTGTCCCACGCTTCCTTACTTTCTGCATGAGCCTATCATGGGGAACCTTATCAAACACCTTACTTAAATCCATGTATACCACATCCACTGTTCTACCTTCATCCATATGTTTGGACACCTCTTCAAAGAATTCACTAAGGTTTGTGAGCCATTATCTACCCCTCACAAACCCAGAGCAAAAATGCTGACTATCACAAATCAAACTGTGCCTATCCAAGTGATCACAAATCCTATCTCTCACAGCCTTTTCCAATAATTTGCTCACCACTGAATTAAGACTAACTGGCCAGTAATTTCTGGGGTTATCCCCATTCGCTTTATTGAACAAGGGAATGATGTTTGCCTCTCTCCAGTCTTCCAGCACTATACCTGTGGACAGTGAGGATAAAATGATCATTGCCAAAGGCCCTGCGATCTCTTCCCTCACTTCCCATAGAACCCTTGGATAAATCCCATCAGGCCCAGGGGACTTTTCTATCTTCAAGTCCCTCAAAATTCCTAGAACATCTTCCTTGCTAACATTGACATCCTCTAGCCTTTGGGACCATTTCAAACTGTCCTCCTTTGCAACTAGATCCCCCTCAATTGTGAATACCGAAGAAAAGTATTCATTAAGGACCTCTCCTATTTCTTTAGGCTCCGTGCACAAATTCCCTTTAAAATACTTGATAGGCCCTGCCCTTTCTCTGGCGAAGAAACTGAGTTGGAGGAAACTCCTGTGTGAGGGGACACAATTCCTCTAGAATACTCGGCAGCAAGAGGAAGTATGGAAAGGGAGCCAGAGAAAGGAATGCTAACAATCTCAAGACAGAGGACCATTTCCGGGAACTGGACTTATCTGTCAAATGTATGGTTGGAGATGGGGCTGTAGAATCAGATTCATCAGCCACACACAAGCGAACAGAACCATGACCTGTGACATGGAATTTCCTGGGTGGACAATCATACCCAATCACAAGTGAGTGTCCATGATGATGGTGACAACAAATAAACTGTAACATTTTCCCAATAATGGATGTTAAGCTAACTAGCTTAACTAATACTAGTACAAATAAGGGTCTAGGCCTGAAACATCAGCTTTCCTGCTCCTCTGATGCTGCTTGGCCTGCTGTGTTCATCCAGCTCCGCATCTTGTTATCTCTAATACTTTTTGTCTCCTTGTGTAAAGATAAAAGTGTTACATCAACAACTTTCTAATGCTCTGGGGCTTTTCCAGTATCTCAGAATTCTTGGAACATTTCTACTCGTGCATCCGTCATCTCTGTGAACACTCCCTTTAAAATCCTAGGATGAAACACCTTAAAGTCAGGAACTTTAACCCCATTTGTTTATCCAAAACCATTTCTCTATTGATACCTATTGTGTTCATTTCCTTCCCTTTCATTCTTAAACTGCTGAGGTCCCTGGGGTATTAATTCCCACCCTTCAGTCTGTGATTCAGAGGTGGGAATTCCCATCATTAAACCTGTCTTCATGTTGACTGAGCAAGAGCAAAGCGACCCACCCACACTTCACTGGTTGTCATTCTCCCACATGCCCTGCTGGACGGGGAAAGGCCAGGTGGATTTCAGATTCCTTTAGGCCCACTTCCAAATCTGTAATGAAGCAATAGACATGGCCAAAGAGGCTTGTAAATTTTTATTATCTGCAATCTACCCAGACTTGACATTGCTTCTAATTAAGCAATGCCTCAAGATTGAATGTTGTTCACTGTCTTTTCAAATCCTTTGACAGTTTCGGCCTTCCTCTTGAGCAATTGTCAGATGCAGTTGGTCAGCAACATTTCCATAATAAACCACCTAGTCAGGAGTCTAGGTTCCATAGTTCCTGTCTAAATATTGAAGTTCACTGGAGACGAGTTTTCAGGAGAATTGATTTGCGGGGAAGAGAAGAATGAAATACTCTGAAGGGGGACAGCTTTGACTGCTGCCAGCTAATGTTGATGGCACCAGTGATTGTATTTGACAGCTGTCAAGAGCACAAAATCCCCTAAAGCTTTCAAAAAAATGTAACTCTGTAATCAGGTTCCCTCCATTAGACTGTTAAATGTCGTTAAGTTTAATTGACTTGGCTTTGCTTTTCCTGGCACATTAATCTGCTCTGTACTGAGCTCTTTACAAGATTACAATGACGAAACTGGGTCTTTGATCTTACCTAAGGTAGTCACCCATGCAGTAATTGTGCTCAGGACTTAGAGAAAGAAGTAAGAACATTTAGATGGAGGGTGGAATGAGAGGGTTGACAGCGGAGGCAGTGAATGCAGAATTGGGAATCTTAATCCATTTTGGTAGCTGTTTGAAAGGGTTCTTTAGAGGCTTCCCCTGTACTTTTGCCTACTAACTATTGTTGTTCATGTTCAGTCACTGTTCAGTGGTCCAGGTTACAGCTGAGGTGTTCAGTTTTGCTGCTGGCTGCACATTCCATTTACACAAATAATTAGAAAGGACACAACTAGCATAAGATGTGCCACTTCCTCTCACCCATTTCTTGGAAGAATAGGCCTGAATTTATTTCACACCATTCAGAACAGCTCAAAGGCAATTAATTTCTTTCAGTGGTTGCCAATTAATTTGTGCACAGTCCAGAAACTGAAATGAAATAATTGGCCGATTACTTTTGGTGGCTCTGTTAGATGCAGTTGGTCAGTAACATTTCCATAATAAATCACCTGGTGAGGAGTCTAGGTTCCACAGTTCCTGTGTAAATATTGAAGTTCACTGGAGACATGTTTTCAGGAGAATTGATTTGTGGGTTCTGGTTGTGAGATGGGTGTTGACTAAAAGGTGGGAGGACTCCATTGCTCCTTTTCCCAGAGCATTGAAATTCGTTTGAACAAATTGTCTCATCCAAAAACAGTACTGTATCTCCAAAAAAGGCACAATATCAGTCGACATTATGTAAGCCATGATGTGGAGGTGTCTGGGTTGGAATTGGAGGGCAAGGCCAGGAGATTTCACCTGACGAAGGGGCAATGCTTGAAAGCTTGTGATTTCAAATAAAGTTGGAGTTGTATGACTTCTGACATAATGTAAGACCTGCAGTGGGACTTGAACCCGCAAACCTCTGATCAAGTAGAGATGCCCTGCTGGAGGCAAAATGCCGATTAGTAGATATTTTTGAGTTCTTAATGAAGCCAGGAGGAAATGCAAGGAGAAGGTGGGTCTTTTAGACCTTGCTGTTATTGCTTAAGTTTTCCTTCACTCATCCGGCTGCTCTGCCACCATTATGGTTCACTCATGTATCCCTGAGTCTGGCTCCATTATTTTTCCAAGCCAAAAATTTGCAGGCAACCCTTTCAAGTGGATCTCTCACAGAAGTGTAAATTGAGACAAGAGATGCAAGTTCCCTAATGCCTGGTACAATTGACTGTTCCTCATATCAAGAGGTAAAAAATGGTTATTTCAGCTCAAATAGTTCTGTTTATTCCACATTGGTTTCCCAAAATTGCCTTGGGGGATCACTGGAGCTATTCTAGGTCTAATTTTCTTCCTTCCTGTCACCATTTTAGTCATGAAAATCTTGATGTTAACATCAGATGATGAAAGTTGAAGATTGTTAGTCTACATTTTACAATTGCTCTGAGAGCAGCATGTCAATTACAGTGGGATGGGAAAGGAAGGCCATTGGGATTATTTAAAGCTCCTGTCTGCTTCTTCTCAGAAGGAGCCTTCAGATCAATAAAATCCATCGACAGACCCCAAGGGCAATGATTTCAGTAGGGGTTCTCTATTCACACTCAGTAGCATATAAAACATCTGCGAGACCTGGTTCAAAAATAGTCAGTAGTTAGTACCCCTGCAGAATTTTTTAGGATGAACTGTAACTCAAGGGCAATGGGAAAAGGTGAAGATGGTTACCCACTCCCTGCACATGTCACACCCTCACATCAGAGCTTTCTTCCTGCCCCGTCCCCCATCGGTTACTCCACAGAATGCGTCACCTCTCCTGATGGCATCCCAACTCTACCCCTCGCTGTGGGCTATATTCACCTTCCTCACTCCCACCTCTCACTGCTGGCCACATCCAACCCCTACATTGAACCTCACCTGATACCTACCTGCACCTTTACTTCCGCCCCACCCTACGTCAAAACTCATGCCTACTCCTACCCCCACACATACTCTTACTTCTATCCCTAACCCTACACCTACTGCTAAACCCACCTCAATCCTTCCATCTTCCCTAACCCTTAACCCAGGCCTATCTCAACCCTTACCCTTACCCCTCATGACTTGACCATGTCCCTCGCTGCGCAGTTCACCAACAATGAACTCTATATCAGATGCTCATCACAGTGCCACCCAATGGAGTAGATTTCAGAAAAAGGCAGGTTTGAACATGTTTCTCTTGTTTGCAGAGAACAGGTCCTCTCATATGAATGTTCAGCCCTGACGTTCAGAATAAATGAGCTTAACTAATTATGTTAAATATTTTGCTCACACAGCTATTAGCATGGCTGTACAGATTGTTTTTATCAAATCCTGAATAATTAATTTAAATCAACTCATTGGGGCCATGGGCACATACCAGTTCAAGATCATATCAGGATGGATAGAAGCTTCCTCACACAAGCAACAACAATTATATGTAACAGATTCTCAATTAAATCCTAGAACCACTGATCCTGCACTGGGGAAAATGATGAATAAAGTTGGATTAAGAATCTTTCCCTATGTGTCATTATCTTTCAACTACTTTTCATTCACTGTGAATTTGAAAACTTGACTACATCACATGTCCAATTTATGACCTTTCTGCGTCCTTGGTTGTAATTGGACTTTTTCATTCATGTGGTTGATCAAATTCTATAATCCCAACAGACAGATTAAGCTAGAAGAAATGTGATTAGGATGGAAGAGAGATGACAAAATCCAAGAGTGCATGGGTGTCTGTGTTAAGTGACTAATTGTCTCCGTGCTCTGGAGGCCAAGTCCAGCACAATCATTCACAGCAAATTAACTTTTTTTATTCGTCTACAACTGCTGCAGCAATAGCAGAAGTTTCACAGATGGGGAGTGGAGCAAGTGCAGAAGACAAGGAATCAGCCAAAAGGTCAAAACAACTGGAAAAGAAACTGCTGGAAGATGCGGAGAAGGAGGCCAGGACTGTAAAGCTTTTGCTTCTCGGTAATGCAGCTGGGACACAGGTTTAAAAGGGGAAACAAAGATAAAGATTAAACCTTTCTATTTCTGTAAATAGCTCACTTTAATTATACAATAGTAAATTAGTTCTGCAGATTTTCTGTCAACAAGTTTGAAATTAAGAATTTGCCAGATAAATACCTAAATGGAGCTTTTAAAAGAAGTTGAACAAATATGTGATAAGTAAATTACATACATATTGGCATTTGTGTCAATATCCATTTGCAATTTTAACTGCACATTTTACCAGTGGCCTATACTGTTTAGTCTTATAAAAGGGCATCCGATAATATTTACAATCACTGCAATTAAATATACCACAATCTTGAGAGCACTTGTTTCATCAATATACATTGTAGATCCATTCAAATACTGGAAAGAAGGAAAGAATTAAACTCAAAAAAGAAAACACCATGCATTTTTGGTAAAGACTGGGCTAAGGAAACCCTGTGTTAATAGAATATCCTTTGTAACTTCAGCATGTACAAAGTGCCAGTTGGAGTGTTGTCATTGTTGGACATTGAGTGTGCTTTTGTACACAGCACGATCCCAAAAGCATCCAGGAAATAATAGCCGGATATTCTGTGCATAGTATACTCAGCTGGTTGCGTGATAAATATTAGTAATCTTTAGAAGAAGGCCACAGGGTATTTTAGATATACCCAAGGGGATTGACTGAGACATGGTTTAACATACAACACTCCCTCAGGACTGCGCTGGAGTGCTAGCTTAGATTTGGTTCTCAAGGTGCTGAAGTGGGACCTGAAGCAGCACAACTTGTTGTTTCAAATGAGATAAATATCACTGATTTCTGGCTGATGCCCGTATCAAAATGTTGTTGTTTAAGACCCCATGAGGATCAGGTGCTATATAAATACAAGTTCTTTCCAATCACTGCTTTTAGCGCACCAGTTAATATGTTTGCACTAAATTCCATCTGTTGTTTGTCACTAACTTATTTACAATATCCATCCAAAAGTACAATAGCCTTCAGATCAGTAAGTGAGGCTGCCAGTTATTAGCAGCCTCAGCTCTACTTATCCAGCTGTTGGTAACCAAATATTTCTTCTCCCACGATTGATAACATCCATTCTGTTATATCTAAGACTGACATTCTAGGTACCTCATTGCAGGCAGTTTCTGCTCTGGAGTCTCTATGCACAATAATTCCATTGTCTTGGCCTTGTGGTTCTTTCACAAGGGGGGGAACCTATTTTCTTCATTATAGATTTGCAGGTACTCCAAAGTGGCAGGATAACCATGAGACAAAGGCAGAATGTGACATTTTGATGTTGTTGTCTTATGCTTATGCATAGATTCTGACTAACTGAACTCATTAATTCAATTATAATTTGGAGAAATTCCATCAGAAGCTAACATTTTGAGATAGTGTGTGAGACATGATGTATCGTGTGATACTTTTGGAGTATTTTGTCCATTTTTTGAAGAAAGGCTGTAAGAAATGCATTGAGCCAATAATATAAACCGTTTGTGAGGCCTTGTTTTTTTTTAATGTTGGAACAATACAAGCAGCCTGAATAGGTAATGTTAAACTCCCACAGAACCAGGGTTTTCGGTTTTAGTTTTCAGTAGCAGTTTCTGCTGGGGTCTTGAAGCTGGATGTGAAAGCTATTTTTCCTCTCTCTATTACAAACAAAAGCTGGGGAATTCTCTTCCTTTTGCTAGAATTACAACGGAGACAATCTATTTTACTGAATTTGCCTTTGCCAAGGGTGTGTTTATGAGATCTTACTGTATTGGAAACTACTACTGTTTAGTAATTAAATAGCATATAATTTGTTAAATTTTTGAATTGAGTTGTTATTCCAAATTCTTTTTCTTTTGTTGTCTTTTAATGATGGTGTATGAATAAAGTGTGTTTGGCTTCAACACTGGAAGTTTAACCAATCAAATTACGCCTGAAACACAATGCCTGGCACTTGTCTTTAAATAAGAAAATGTTAGGGTCTAGGCTAAGTTTTTAATGTATTTTCAGGGGATTTGTTCTGGTCCATAACAAAGTAGGGGCTCTTGTTGTGATCAAAGTCTCTAATTCTTGGTGGGGTTTAGGATTATTGGACTCAAGGGCAGTGAGTAGTGTGTGTTGGTGTTCTCTTTATGGGTGTAGAATTCCGTTGGTTTAAATACAGTGTGCCTTTTTTAATAATGACTTTTTCAGCCACTAAGAGTTTCCTGAGTGCGGAAGAAGTCACTTCAGGAGTTTTAAAGAAAGTGAGCAAGACAAAGCTATTGGAATTGGCGAACAAGCTGGAGTTGGGGTTGTCTGAGTCTATGAGGAAGGGGGAGATAATTGTGGCAATTGCACAGTGTTTACAATTTCAGGAATGCCATCTTTGAAAATGGCTAAAATTCAATTGAAGACAAAAAGAAAGAAAGTTTGAGTCATGATTTAAAGCAGATCAAAAAGCAAAGCAAAGGAAGGCCTTAGCAGAAGAAAAGGAGAAAGAAAGAGTTTTTGAACTTCAGAGATTGAAACTGAAAACTCAAACTTGACTTAAAATGGCAGAGGTAGAGGTGGAAGGTAGGAGTAGTGATGAGGGCTGTGATGGAGGGCAATTCCATTGTTTCCAAAGGCCTGGTGGGGATCTGTTTAAATATGTCCAAGCATTGCCAAAGTCAGATGAGAATGATGCAGCAGACATTTTCATTTAATTAAAGAAAATGACTAAACAGAAGAAATGACCAGTGACTGTATAGATATTGTTGATCAACACAAAGTTGGTAGGTTCATCTGGTGAGGTATTTACATTACAATCCGAGGATGCATTTAGGAAGCATGAGGAGGTGTAAAAAGCCATCTCAAGTGCATATGAGCTAGCACCAGGAACCTACAGACAGCGTTTTAAGAATCTAAGAAGGGAAACTGGTCAAATTTATGTTGAGTTTGAAAGAATCAAACAAAGTAATTTTGATAGGTTGATAATGGCATTTGAAATATTTAAGACATATGGCGCTCTTAGAGAGACAGTTACCTTGGGGGAGTTAAAAAATTCATTTCCTGAAATAGTAAGAAATCATGTGGAAGAACAGAGAGTTAAGACTGTGAGATTAGCAGCAGAAATGGCAGATGTTTATGAGTTGGTTCGTAAATCAAAGTTTGGCTTCCAACACCAATTTCAATCTGTGAGGGATAGAAATTGGGGAAAAGAGAAATCCTCAGGTAGGAAGGGAAATGGAGTTCTCATTGAAGATAGTAAAGATAGGTTACCACAACTAAAAAGGAAATCCTTTAAGGGTGAAAGAGCAGTTTTAAGCTCAGTGGTTTTCACTGTAATAAAGTAGGCCACATGAAGTCATAGTGTTGGTGGTTTGGAAAAAGTATTGGGAAGATGTGAACAAACAGGACAAGCCAGTGAGTTTTGTTGAAGTGATAAAGGAAAGCACAGTGGGAGTTAAAAAGCTGCAAAAGAATGTACAACCTGGTCCAGGATTGGTTGAGAAGAAAGTGCCAGATCTTGTTAAAGAATTTACTTGCGTGGGTTATGTTTACTCTTGTGTGCCAGGAGGAGTGGGTAAAGAAATTAAGATTTTAAAAGATATTGGAGCAAATCAATCTTTGATGGTGAGAGATGAGGAGACATATAATTCAGAAGGAGTATTGTCAGAAAGAAGCATTAATATTTGGAATTCATAGAGCATAGAACATAGAAAAGTACAGCACAGTACAGGCCCTTCGGCCCATGATGTTGTGCTGTGGAATAATCCTAATCCAAAAATAAAATAACCTAGCCTACCTTCCCCTCAATTCACTGCTGTCCATGTGCATGTCCAGCAGTCACTTAAATGTCACTAATGACTCTGCTTCCACAACTTCCACTGGCAAAGTATTCCATGCGCTCACAACTCTCTGGGTGAAGAACCTCCCTCTGATGTCTCCTCTGTACCTTCCTCTTAACACCTTAAAACTATGACCCCTCGTGGCAATCAATCCTGCCCTGGGAAAAAGTCTCTGGCTATTGACTCTATCCATGCCTCTCATTACCTTGTACACCTCGATCAGGTCACCTCTCTTCCTCCTTCTCTCCAGAGAGAAAAGCCCGAGCTCAGTCAACCTCTCCTTGTAAGACAAGCCCTCCAGTCCAGGCAGCATCCTGGTGAACCTCCTTTGCACCCTCTCCAAAGCCTCCACATCTTTCCTATAATAGGGCAACCAGAACTGGACACAATATTCCAAGTGTGGTCTCACCAGGGTTTTGTAGAGCTGCAGCATAACCTCGCGGCTCTTTAACTCAATCCCCCTGCCAAAACACCATATACTTTCTTAACAACCTTATCTACTTGGGTGGCAACTTTGAGGGAGCTATGCACTTGAACACCAAGATCCTGCTGTTCCTCCACACTGCTGAGAATCCTGCCTTTAATCGTGTACTCAGCATTTAAGTTCGACTTTCCAAAATGTGTCACTTCCCATTTATCCAGGTTGAACTCCATCTGCCATTTCTCAGCCCAGCTCTGCATTCTGTCAACGTCTCACTGAAGCCTGCAATAGCCCTCGATACTATCAATGGCACCTCCAACATTTGTGTCATCAGCAAACATACTAACCCACCCCGCAACCTCCTCATTCAAGTCATTTATAAAAACTACAAAGAGCAGAGGCCCAAGAACAGAGCCCTGCGGGACACCACTCACACTGACCTCCAGGCAGAATATTTACCATCTACAACCACTGTCTGCCTCCTGTCAGCCAACCAATTCTGAACCCAGACAGCCAGATCACCCTGTATCCCATACCTCCTGACTTTATGAATGAGGCTGCCATGGGGAACCTTATCAAATGCCTTGCTGAAGTCCATGTACACCACATCCACTGCTTGACCCTCAACAACCTGTCTCGTGACTTTCTCAAAGAACTCAATAAGATTTGTAAGGCATGACCTGCCCCTCACACAGCCATGCAGGCTCCCTTTAATCACGCAATGCTTTTCCAAATAGTCATAAATCCGATCCCTCAGAATTCTTTCCAATGGTCTCATGGTGAGAAGAGCAGTGTTCCATTATATAAAGTGAGGTTGAGTGTCCAGTGAAAAGTGAAGAAGTGGTGGTGGGAGACCTGGAGAAACTCTCAGCTCCAGGAATACAATTTATGTTTGGTAATGATATAACTGGATCACAGTTGGGAGTGATGCCTACTGTGGCTGAAAGGCCAGTGGAAAATCAGGCAACTAAGGTAATACAGCAAATATATTCTGGGATTTTTCCTGACTGTGTGGTAACAAGGTCACAAAGCCACCAGCTGAAACAGGAGGAGAAATCAAAGAATAAAGACAAAGATGTTGAAGTTCAATTTATCAGAGACAAAGTTTAATCAGATGGTTGAAAAAAAGCAAGAACAGGTGGAGGTCATAGTGGATACTTTTGGTTCAGAGAAATGTGCTGAATTTCAACAGAAGGCATAAGACAGCTTGACAGCTGTGTTAACCACTGCCCCAGTATTAGTTACACCTAATTATGCAAGGCTGTTCAAGGTGACTATCAATACAAGTGCTGTACTCTTACAAGGAGATGACAAGAAGATCGAAAGACCTACTGGATACTTGTCTAGAAAATTGAACACTCATCATCAGAAATATTCCATGATTGAGAAGGACACCTTGAGCTTAGAGGGGTTGCAACATTTCAACATTTATATTGCCCATAATGTGTCCGCAACAATTGTATATACTGATCATTCAAACTTTTAGAAAATTTTAAGGATTAAAAATTCCAGGCTATTTAGATGGAGTTTATTAATGCAGCTATTTAATTTGATAATTATACGCATAGTCAGATAAGAGGACATAATTGCCAATGCATTGTTGTGACTTTGATAAAAGATGCGTTTATGGGATGTTACTATATTGGAAACAGCTACTATTTGACAGTTAAATAATGTATTACTCTGTTAAGTTTTCCAATAGAGTTGTTATTCCAAATTTGTTCTTTTGTTGTTTTTTTAACTATAGTGTATGAATAAATTGTGTTTGGATTCAAAACTGGTAGTTTGACCAACTGAATTGCATCTGAACACAAAGCCAGACATTTACCTATGAAATAAGAAAAAGTTCAGGTCTAGGCTATTTTCTCCATACATTTTGACGGGGTTTGGTCTGGTCCAGAACAATAGTGAGTGAAATGGGCTGAGAGGCAGTAAATAAAATTAATATGCATAAATGCAAGAATTTCATGATTAATGTTCCATTTCTTAATTAAATTTCTCACTTAGGAGTCATCTAATTTTAGATCTCATTAACAAATTTGAGCCAGCTAACCATCCTGCATTTATTTGCATATAAACTTCATGAAGGTTTGAATATGTTAGTAACTACAAATAATTCATACTTTTGAACAATTACATATAGATATTTGCTATAGGACAGACAATAATTAACAGGGTATTCAGTCCCTTGAGCCTGCCTTGCCGTTCGATGAGACCAATGTGTAAGTTGTGCTTTTCTAAAAACATCTCTAAGCATTTCTTGTACAACTACAGCAATCTTGGAAAGAGAAACGACTGTTGTAATGTTGATGAACATGGCAGTCATTTTGTTCATGATATAATAATGCAGACTGTAAGAAATGGGAACAGGAGTAGGCCATTTGACCTTCAGGCCTATTCCATCATTCAACAGGATCATGGCTGACCCAACTTTCTTCATGTCCACTTTCTTGCCATTTCCTCATAACTCCAGATTCTGCTATTGTTCAAGAATCTATCTCTTTCAGCCTTAAATATATACAACTCTGGCCCAACTACTCTCTCTGGCAAGGAGTTCTCACAACTCTCGAAAAGAAGAAATTGCTCCTCATCTCAGTCTTAAATTGGCCACTTGGTATAACAGAGTAGTTATAGTTATAATAATCCCACAGGCTGTAACAAGATGGCAATAGTTAGTCTCTTTTTGGTGGTGTCTGATACCCGAATGTTGGACTATGCTCCCTGCTCTTTATCAAGCAATGCCTTAGGAACAAAATCAGAAATTGCTGGAAAACCCAGCAAGTCTGGAAGCATCTGTGGAGAGAAGGACAGTTTCGGGCCCAGTGACACTTCTTCAGAACTGAGTATTTTCATAAATTTTTGATTTTGTTTTTGTTACGCAGCATCTGTAGGTCTTTTGCTTTTTTGTGTAGTGCCTTAGGATCTTTACTTTTCACTTAAGCAGAAAGGCTGGGCCTGAATTTAATGCTTCACCTGAAGACTTCACCTCTAACAAGACCACAATCCCTCTGTATGGCTAAACGCTCCAGTCTTCAGAACAGCCCTCAGAGCAAAGCTTGAAATATACTTGAAGGATTGAAATGTACTTAACTGGTAGCATTTCAAAACAAGAGCATTCCAGAAAAATAGAAGAAAAGGTTATTTTGGAAAATAAATATTTCAACTAAATACTGTTAAAACATTAGCTCATGCTAATTATAATGTGGTAATTTTTGATGGTGATATTCTGGCTGAATTATTGATGTTGCTTCATATTTTCTCACACTTTCACACATCCACAGCCATTTTTACATCAAGAAGTCATGGACCCTAAGCCAAAACTATTTAATAATGTGATGAATGATAAATAGTTCTCCACTAAAATATGTAAATACTCTACAGGGCCTGTCACAGTAATATGATCCGCTGTTAATACTAAAACTATTCCCAGACATTATGGGAGAGAAGCAGTAAACACATTCCTAAACTAGAAAGAAGCAGTTGCTTCCATGCAGTTAAAAGTGTGGCATCACCAGGTGGCATGAACACAAATCCCAGGAGAGCTGTTGAAAAAGTGAATACAGTTCACAAGCAAAATCTCACAGGAAGGAGTTTGGATCAGTAGAGGTCAGCATGGATTACTGATATTGTTATCATAAAAAAATTTGGTTTACTTGTGCCCTTGAATGAAGGAAACAAACTATCCTTACTAAGTCTGACCATTATATGACTTCTGTCCTTTACCAAGTTAAGTGTGGATGAAATAGCAAGTCATTCAATTATAGAGGGTAATTAGGGAAGGCATAAATGCTGGCCTTGCTCATACCCCAAGAATATTTTTTTAAACTACAATGCTGGCTATCTTTATTATCTTCCAAAGACTGTCCAATGTAGAGTTCCTGGTGCCACATCTTCTGAATTTGCTGCTACTTAAAATGTATTAAAAGTCCCCGGGCCAGTCGGGATATACCCAAGGTTATATGGGAAGTGAGGGTAGAGATTGCTGCCCCATTGGCAAAAATCTTTGCATCCTCACTGTCCACTGGAATAGTACTGGAGAGCGACAAATGTCATTCCCTTATTCAGGAAAAGGAATAGGGATAATCCTGGAAATTACAGACTGGTCAGTCTTACTTCTGTGGTGGGCAAATTATTGGAGAGGATCCTGAGAGATAGTATTTATGATTATTTGAAAAAGCACAGTCTGATTAGAAATTGTCAGCATGGCTTTGTGAGGGGAAGGTCATACCTCACAAGCCTTATTGCATTCTTTGAGGATGTGATAAAACACATCGATGAAGGTAGGGCAGTGGATGCAGTGTATATGGATTTTAGCAAGGTATTTGATAAGATTCCACATGGTAGGCTCATTCAGAAAATAAGGAGACATGGGATTCAAGGAAATTTGTCTGTCTGGATATAAATCTGACTGTCCAATAGAAGACAGAGGGAGATAGTTGACGGAAAGTACTCGGCCTGGAACTTGGTAATCGGTTCAGTGGTGTTCCGCAGGGATCTGTCCTGAGATCTCTGCTCTTTGTGATCTTTATAAATAACGTGGATGAGGAAGTGGAAGGGTGGGTTAGTAAGTTTGCAGGTGACACGAAGGTTGGTGGAGTTGTAGGCAGCATGGAGGGCTGCTGTAGGTTGCAATGAGACATTGACAGGACGCAGAGCTGGGCACATAAGTGGCAAATGGAATTCAACCCAGAAAAGTGTGAGGTGATTCAGTTCGAAGTTCAAATTTGAATGCAGAATACAGGGTTAATGGCAGGATTCTTGGCAATGTGGAGGAACAGAGGGATTTTGGGGTCCATGTCCATCGATCCCTCAAAGTTGTGACCCAAGTTGATAGGGTTATAAAGAAGGTCTATGGTGTGTTGACTTTCATTGGCAGGGGAATTGAGTTTAAGAGCCGTTAGGTTATGCTGCAGCTTTATAAACATCTGGTTAGACCACATTTGGAATATTGTGTTCAGTTCTGGTCACCTCATTATAGGAAGGATGTGGGAGCTTTAGAGAGGGTGCAGAGGAGATTTAGCAGGATGCTGCCTGGACTGGAGGGTAGGCCTTATGAGTAAAGGTTGAGGAGCTGGGTTTTTCTCATTGGAGCGAATAAGGATGAGGGGTGACTTGATAGAGGTTTACAAGACGATGAAAGGCATAGATAGAGTGGATACTCAGAGTCTTTTTCCCAGGGTGGAAATGACTATTATGAGGCTGGATAATTTTAAGGTGATTGGAGGAAGGTTAGGGAAGATATCAGAGGTAGGTTCTTCACACAGAGAGTGGTGGGTGTGTGGAATGCGCTGCCGGCAGTGGTAGTGGAGTCAGATACTTTAGAGACTTTTAAGCAACTCTGGGATAGGCCCACGGAGGATAGTAAAATGAAGTGTATGCAGGGTAGTTTGATCTTGGTAGGATAACAGGGTGGCGCAACATCATGGGCCGAAGGGCCTGTACTGTCTTACTGTTCTATGTTCTATGTATTAATCTGAAATGGGAATGACTGTTTATCTGTATCATTAGTCATTACAATGTCAAATATTGTTTGGATTACAGTGTTTCCAAATATGTAACGTGCTCATTATCTGTGTTAGCCTAGTAAATTCTGTGTTATCAAAAGCTGTAGATGTTTGGTTAGTGTTATCGAGAACAGAATGTTTCTTAGTAGTACAATGTGACCTGGTATTTTTTTCATACTGGCAATCTCTCAGATGAGTCAGGAGGTTGTGTGTTCATGGTCCATGCCCAGACTTGGGAACATAATACGCTGACAAATACAATACCAATCGAGTCCTGCATTGTAGTAAGTGCTACTCTTTACCTAAGATGTTAAGGCCTTAATCAGATTGACATAAAAAGGATTAATCAAATGGAATGCTATTGAAACATATGTGTGATGCTACCTGCTAATAACAGTTGACACTTGCTAACAAGAATATTCACAGTGATTTTAAGATTATCAGGCTACAATATCTCAAAGTGCCCTTCAATCAGTACAGTATCAGGTGCATATTGTATCTCACAATAGTTAAAGTCACATCCACATGTAATACCTCCCATTATAAGAAAGAAATCTTCCGTGATCACAGGGCATTCCAAACACTTCACAGTTAGAGAAGCACATTTGTTTGGGAGTGTTGGAATGAAGGACAATATGGTAGTCTATTTGTATGCAGCATAGCCCCACAAGAAGAACTGAAATAAATTGCCGAACATTCCATTTTGATTACTTTGGTTAAAGGATAATATTAGCCAGAACAATGGAAGAACCCTTTTTTAATGGTGCCTTGGGATCTTATCTACCTGAGTGGACGTAACAGGGCTTTGGTTTAACATCTCATCTGAAAGATCTCCAACACTGCAACACTCCCACAGCACTGCAGAGCCAAGACAAAATGGTGAAGACTTGAGTCGATATCATAACATCCATACATCGTATGGCACAATTATTACAATGTTATCCTGTTTACAGTTTACAATTGGACATGGCAGGAGTTTATCTACTGTTATGGCTTGGTTGGGGAATAGTAACTCTTACATTAAAATAGTTAATATTGAATTCCCGGATCTTTCCTTAGAAGATAATGCCACAAGGTTCCATGGTTTAAAAACAAACAAACTGAAGAACTTTTATTTCACTAAGTATCAACAAAGCAAACAATTTATCCTATCTATCCTATGCTTCATTACCCATAACTACCATGAGTTAAATATGAATAAAACAGAAAACTGTGGTCAAACATTATAAATTGCACATTAAATGGCAGTCACAACCAAAGTAGATACGTTAATTTGTTTTTCCAGAAACTAGCCCAGGCATTGATGATTACTGTGATTCGCTTAAATTCTGACTTCTTCATGAGAAATTTCAGCTTTGACATTTAGCCTCTGATTAGCAACATCAAACTCAACCTGGAGAGCTCCCTGCTTCTTCTTGCAGTGAATTGTCAGACAATTACACTCAATCTTGACTGTCCCAATGACTGTCATCTTCCTAGCAGTTCATTCTCTTCTCCCAAGAATGTATCCCATTGGAGTGACTAGGCTGCATCTAATGCCAGCATCTAATCATAAGCAAGATTCCAGGCTATTGGCATAAATGAATAGATGATCGTAGAGCAGAAACATCTTCAGCTTCACTGATCTAACACTGCTCCTGGAACCTTTTACTATAATCCTGCTATGTTGTTGCTAACATTCCTCTGCTAAACTTTGTGCTCTGGGCACAAAACCATTCACCTGATTTATGGTCACATTTCCACACTGTACAACAGGTCACTTGAGAAGTCTTTTCACATCACCTCCCCATTCAAGAACGTTGCTCTCTCTGGACGAGTTCTTCAGCATCTGTTGTCTAAGGGCTGATGGTGTCCAATTGTCACCTGGAATAAACAGAAAGTGGATAAGACATACCATTCAAATGCAATCTGTGAACGGCAGTCAAAAGAGGCCTGTAAAATAACCATAGACGGATTACCTCTGGCATGGTATGGTCATCTATCTCTGTCCTAAAATCACAAAAAGACAGTACAAAGAGATAGACTCCATAACACCACATTCCCTCACAGTGAATACAATGAATTCCCAACACAACCCCTTCAGTTGATCTAACAGAAATGGTCTGAACAAACATTAAGTATTTAGAGTGATGGGCAGGATCCTGGTGTGGGAGGGAGTTTGAATCCAGGCCAATCTGGAAGATGAGTCCTGGAGACTGGTCCTGGTTGTAAAGTCTTGTGCCGGAGCCCAGTGAAGAAGGCAGTCTGAGTCCAGGCCGACACGGAGAGATGAGCCCTGGAGGTGGGTTCTGGGCCAGAGGCCAGTGCAAGGAGGCAGCGAGGTCTTCAGTTCTGAAGCCCAGTAGGCATGGTCTCAGTGAAAGGGCCTGTAATTTGAGTACTTTTTAAAGGTAATTCTATTTTTATTCTGGATTTTGAGCAAATTGAATACTTTTTAAAACTTTGTATTCCTATGCTAGACTCTTTTTTAACTCTTTCAATTCTGTAACAAACGCTTAAGTATCTGTACCTATGTATCCTGTACCTAAGAGGATGCCAAACTTTTTCACAGCACTCATTTGACTGAACATAACAGTAAAGGCTATTCTATTCTATTTCATTTTAATCATCTGTCATCAATAAATCTGTATGTGGATGTGTGTGTTCCCTTATCCTCAGAGTGATTGGTTCCATTTCAATAACAGGAAGCTTCAGTGTATTTAAAATACAACAGCTATTTTATTTCTCACTCAACTGCTCCCGAGGTTAGTGAAAATGCGAGGTCTCATTCATTTGATTCACTCACATTATCTCTCACTTGCTCAAAATTAGATTTGGATCAAAATAGAACATCATATAAAAATGCAAGTTAATTCAGTCTCTATTTCTGGCAGGTTTGAAATTTCTTAGTTGAACTAATAGTTTGGCTGGCATGGAGATCTTGAAAATCTGATATTTTTCAGTAATTGCAAAGGTTCTTGTAGGTGTTCAAATAGAGTACATTTTTTAAGTGAATTTGAAGATGGAACAAATTAGAGAAGTGAGCCCTGATTTCTCTTTCAACAGTGTGCAGTTAGATACATTGACTGTTCTTCTGACTGACCAGTTTAATGGCTTTATTTGCAGATTGTCCCTTTGATGGGATTCTCCTGAAAACTGGTTTTCATTCTGCTTGAACCTCTTTGAAACAGGGAACAAAACCACCTTATTATTTGACCTCACATTAAGTGTCGAGTCATTGCCCAAATAAGACTTGGTGATTATTCAGCACATAGTCTACATTGTGGCCTGTTAGCCTGTGGTTTCAACATCCAATGGCATTTGTGTTTGATAGGCAAACTGGCACATTATAATGAAGTAATTTTAGATCTGAGCTACAGAGAGTCACATCAAAAAATAAAGTCCCTTCTGTTCTGTCTAGAGAAGAGATAATGTCTTACACCAAGAAAGATGTATGTTGACTCACAAAAGACATCTTGACTTTTAGTCTTTTAAAATGCAGCTTTTAGGATACACCTTTAAAGATTTATCATCATACTACTCTTGGCATGACAGAAAGCATGGGAATGTGTTCTGGTATAGGGATCAATAAATAAGTATAGTATAATCATATTGGTAACACACCAGTGACGATCCTTTGTTTGATCATTAGTATTTGCCTTAGAAGGTCTCAAAGATACAGAAATTTTATCCCATAGTTTGGATGAGATTTTTCTGTCTTTAGCACTCTTGATTCTTGATCAGTAAGGGAATCATGGGCTTTGGGAAAAATGCAGGAAACTAGATGCGCAGCGTGTCAAATCATCCATGATCCTATTGAGTGGTGGAATAGACTTGATGGGCCAAATGGCCTACCCACATTCTTATTTCTTATGATCATGTGGTCTTATAAGGGATATAGAGATGGATGTCTATTTCCCCTGAAGGCCTGCAATATAAACTGTCTTCAAATTATTATGTACATTTATGCCTAATTCAGGCTGCTGA
Source organism: Stegostoma tigrinum (assembly GCF_030684315.1). Taxonomy (NCBI): domain Eukaryota; kingdom Metazoa; phylum Chordata; class Chondrichthyes; order Orectolobiformes; family Stegostomatidae; genus Stegostoma; species Stegostoma tigrinum. The sequence continues at coordinate 11,581,125 of NC_081374.1, forward strand.
GGATGTATGGGTGAAATAGTGACTAATGAATGTTTAGATAATGAAATGTGAGGCTGGATGAACACAGCAGGCCCAGCAGCATCTCAGGAGCACAAAAGCTGATGTTTCGGGCCTAGACCGTTCATCAGGTCTAGGCCCGAAACATCAGCTTTTGTGCTCCTGAGATGCTGCTGGGCCTGCTGTGTTCATCCAGCCTCACATTTCATTACCTTGGATTCTCCAGCATCTGCAGTTCCCATTATCACTAATGAATGTTTACTTACATTGCCTTTGAGGTTTCTGTTCAATTCTTAGATTGTAGATGAAACACAGGACTATGTGGATTATGTCTAGCTACATGGACAAACTCTAACCCTAACCCTATTATAATGAATTAAATGCACGCACCGGATACTATAACAGTAAGTTCTTGAAGCTTTTTCACCCGTGTGACCGAAAAAAACCTCAAGTGGTGAAGGAGGAGATTCAAGGAGGAAGCCATCTATTAAACAAAACTAAGTGGACCTGGTTCGAGTACTTCCACAAGACATTATTGTGTCACAGTGCTATTTTTGCCTCATTGTTAGTCAACTAAGTGTGGCAGGCATAAATGTTTAAATAATAGAGCACGCATAGAAATGGAAAGAAAAGGGAAACGGTATGTTCAAGCTGGTGAAGAGCCACCTTCTTGTAATATTGCAGTTCATGTGGTGTAGGTACGCCTGCAATGCTGTCAGGTAGTTAAAGTTGTAATTGTTTCCATGTTTTAGAAACTAAGAAAGGTGTGTGTGAAGTAAAAGACCCAAAGGAAGAGTTATTTCTTTCACAAAAATAGAGAAGGAAGAAATATATGCTGATCATTCAGAAATCACATGGAGTTAGGGACGGACTTTGTAGGAAGTATGCTGAAACATAAGTATTGTACAATATGTTGTGATTATTTGAAATTTAGTATTCCTACATTGTGCTGATGAAAGCACAGCAACAAGCTTCAGTTGCATATCTCTCTTTTCAGCAAGATTCAATGCCTGTACTGCCAAACAACTGAAAATGACAGAGAATAACTAACGCAAAGTACAAAGGAATGCTAATGGGCTAATGCAAAATAGAACTTATTTTTTGCAATAATGGAATAGGTAGAACAAAGCAAAAGAGAATTATAAGGAGAAAATAAATGATAAGGAGTGTATGGGATTCAAATTGGTCACTGGTTTTGTTTCTGTGCATTAATTGTATTATAAATACATTGAAGTAGACTGTGCCTGCCATGCTGCTATACTGCACACAAAAAGCAGGACAAATCCATCGCAACCAATTACTGCCCTGTCAGTCTACTTTTGCTAATCAGTAAAGTGGTGGTAGGTCAGGCATCATTTGCTTAGAAATAACCTTCTCATCGGTGCTCAGTTAGAGTTTCTCCGAGGGCACTCAGCTCCTAATGTCATTACAGCCTTAGGACATGGAACATAGAACTGTACAACACAGGAGCAGCCCCTTTGGCCCACAATGTTGCGCTGAATGTGACAGCATATGAAACAAATCCAGCCTTAGTTCAAACATGGGTTAAAGAGCTGAATTCTAGTGGTGTATTGCGAGTGACTGCACTATACATTAAGACTTCATTTAATCGAATATGGTATCAAGGAGCCCTAGTGAGGCTGGAGTCAATTGAGATCAGGGGAAAGGTCTCTGCTGGTTGGCTTCATATCTGGCACAAAAGAAAATGTTTGTGGTTGTTGGACATCAATAATCTCAAATCCAGCACATCTCTGCAGGGAAATTCTCAGGATCGTGTTCTCAGCCCAACAATTTTCAGGTGCTTCATCAATTATCTTCCTTTCATTCAAAGGTGAGAAGTGGAGATGACTGCCCAATGTTTAGAACCATTTGCAACTCTTAAGATACTGGAGCAGTCCATGCAACAAGATCTGGACTATATCCAGGCTTGAGCTAACAAGGGGCAAGTAACAGTCAAACCACACAAATGTCAGGCAATGATCATCTTCAACAAGAAGAAAATCTAACCATATACCCTTGAAATTAAACGGCGTTACCATCACTGAATCACATTTCCCTTCACCACCACTATGAACATCCTGGGGCTGCCATTAACCAGAAACTGAACTGGGCTGGCAACAGGATTTGATGAAAAATCTTTTCACGCAGAGGGTGGTGACAATGTGGAACCCATTGCCTTGGACAGTAGTAGAGTCGGTAGCCATCATGACCTTTAAAAGATACGCAGATGAGCACTTGAAACGTCACAGCATTCAAGTCAAGGGCCAAGTGCTGGAACATGAGATTAGTGTAAGTATGTCAGTGCAGATTCAATAGACCAAAGTACTTCTTCTGTGCTGCATGACTTTAGGTAAATACCGTAACTGCAAGAGTAGGTCAGAGGCTAGGAATCCTGCAGTGAGTAACTCACCCCCTGACCGCCCATAGATTGTCCAACATTAACTCAGCACAAGTAGGAGTGTGATAGAATACTCCCCCACTTGCCTGGGTGGGTGCAGCTCCAACAACTCAAGAAGCTTGACACCATCCAGGACAATTCAGCCTGCCTGATTGTTATCATTCCACAAACATCCACTCTCTTCACACATAATAACAGCAGTGTGTACCGCCTATAAAGTGCACTGCATAAATTCACCAAAGGTTCTGAGACAGCAACTTCCAGAATTACATTCATTTCCATCTAGCAGGATAAGGGCAGTAGAAACATAGGAGTACCACCAGTAGCAAGATCTTCGCCAAGCCGTTCACCATCCTGATTTGGAAGTCACTGCCACTGGGTCAAAATCCTGGAATACTCTACCTAAGAAAATTGTTGGCCTATGTACAGCGCATGGACTGCACCTTAATTTACCTCAATTTGCATCGTTACTCTGAAACCTTCATGCATTAAGACAAAAAGCCTATTATTGAGATTTCCTACACTTTCAAGTTTCGTTGGTACACAATGACATTCACTTATTCTCTCCCTTCCTTCTAATTTCTGGTAACAATCAACCTCATCATTAACCTGTGATCCTACCTTCACATTTATCATTGATTTCATAATTCGCTTCGTGATTGGACACAATTGCCCACTATTTAGGTTAAAGCCCTATCCACAACCTCAGCAACCACCACCTTCTCAAGGGCACCTAGGGATATGTAATAAATGTTGCCCCAGCCAGAGACCCCCACTTACCATGAAAGATTAAAAAATGTCTTCTGGTCCAAAATAATTATTCTTGTCAATTGTTCTGCAACAAGATTGAGAATGCTGAAAATTCAAGAGAATAAATTATTGAGGATTTTGTCGATCGAACATAAATGTGTAAGCTTTGTTTTGCAGAAATTGGGCAAATTGTGCATTTCAGGATTTGCCAGAAACTGCATTGTGGAGAATGTGGATTTCAAGTTGAAGAATTTTAGCAGGCATCAATGATGAGTTAACTGATACAATTAAAAGACATTCCTATATAGGCTCCACATTACAGTCCAGAGGTACTTGTATCACAGAAGTATTATTTCACAGAAAAAGGTAATTTGGCCCAATGTGTTTCCACCAGCTCTTCAAATGAGCATCATTACCAAATGCTAAGTTTCTGTTTTTTTAACCCATACTGTGGCACATTATTTAATCCGAATAACTGTGCAATACCCTCTTGAGTGTCTCAATTGAATATTGGTAATCCTATACTTGAAACTAAAATGTTGTTCAATGGAATGGTTATTTTAAATATTTGAATAGCAATATCCTTAAAAGGAATGGTATTCAATTTATTTAAAGTAGGATACATCATAAAAAAGGATGGAAAACTATAAAAGCCAAGAATAACATTTAAGTATTTTAAGCACATTGATTAGAAACAGACAAGAATGAGAAGCACACATGGATTCTTTTAGTTGACAGTGGGAAACGATATTTGTAAGAAAATTCAGAATGGTTTAATACACAGTTTCATCCTCCAGAACACCATTCCCTCTTGTAAAGTAAGAGACAGTGATATGTCAATAAATTACAGGCCAGTATTTCAATTATTGGCATCATACTATGCTCTATACTATAGGGGGATAAAGACTAAATGGTTGACCAGACAGGAAATGATCAGAAGCAAAAAATAACCAATAAATTTCAAACAATGGGAGATAGCAAGAATTGCTGATGCTGGAAGTCAGAGTAGATACAGTGTGAGCTGGAGGAGCACAGCAAGTCGGGTAGTATCGGAGGCGAAGGGAAGTCAACATTTGGAGCGGCATGGTCACTCAGTGGTTAGCACTGCAGCCTCACAGCGCCAGGGACCCGGGTTCAATTTCAGCCTCAGGCAACTGCCTGTGTGGAATTTGCACATCCTCCCTGTGTCTGCGTGGGATTCCTCCAGTGCTCCGGTTTCCTCCCACAGCCCAAGGATGTGCAGGCTAGGTGGATCGGCCATGCTAAATTGTCCACAGTGTTCAGGGATGTGCGGGTTATAGGGGGATGGGTCTGGGTGGGATGCTTCAAGGGGCGGTGTGGACTTGTTGGGCCAAAGGTCCTGTTTCCACACTGTGAGGAATCGAATCTAATTTCCTCAAAAGTTATAAATTAAGTGGGAACAAATCTGAGACATTTGTGATGTTGGCCTGGACAACCATTTGGGAGAAGGTGATGAGCAGATGTTCCATCTCTTGCACTTTCATGTAAAGTTGCTCGGGAACAAATATCTGAAAGTAAACTTTCCATCTACTCTGCCAATTATGCTCCCCTTATCTCTTTCTCCCTTATCACACCAACTGATTACTTAACTGAGATTGTTAGTCACATCATATCATTCATGAGTATGTGCTTGAATCTTGCGATGCATTGACACTACCTCTGGGCCAGGAAGCCTGGGTTCAAGTCCTACCTGTCTGAGACATAGGTAGAGTCCATATCTTGAACATTCATCTGGCAATTCTGTGCTGAGTCCACAAAGAGTTTCTGGTATTTAAGTTTCGTTTTGGTTTGCATAATTTTGTTTCACACGTGATTAATCAGAGCTTGTCAGCACAGATTTCAGAAAGCCAGGTTATTCTTGAACAAAGTTGGTTATTGCTTTGGAGAATTCTATCATGACCTGAGATAGAGAAAGACGCTGCTTGTCTTTTATCTGGATTTTCAAGAAGCATCTGATAAGGTGTTGTGTAGGAGTCATATGGTAGATATCATGACATGAAAGATTGACAAAAGGTTTATGGGGAGGAGTCATGAATAAGAAATTTCTCAAAATTTAAAGTTACAACAACCTTTCAATAAGCCTGCTGTTATACTTATTTACTATATAAAGTAATAATCTGGGCAAAAATGGCCATTCAGCCCACCAAATGTATAGAAAGAGCAAAACATTGGGACACACACCCCTGAACCTACTCTGCAACATTGTATTTTTTTATTTTCAAGTATTTATGTGGAGCAGATTTGATGGACTGAATGGCCTATTTCCGCTCCTAGGTCTTATGTTCTTAAACATTCCTTGGAAGATCAGTATTGAATGAACTTCTTTTATGTTTTCAGGCAAAACAGCCAGATCATCCCTTATTTTAGAACAAAAAAAATCTCCTCCCTGGTCTTTTGTCAATTATCTTAAAGAATGATTAACATGTTTTATCACTTATCTAGGATACAAAGATGAAGAAATAATATTGATGCATTGTAATGATTGTAACAAGGTCAGCCAGGTGGTCATCATAGAACACAAGTTCCCTGATCAGGGCTATTAATCTGATTCAATCAGGGAGCCCTGGCTGATAGTTAAAAACAGGAATGTCAGACATTCTGTTCAGTCTGAGAGCTGTCTCTGAAAGAGTTAGATTAGTGTCAAGGACTCTCCATGTCTAAATAAAGAGTGACTTGGTGACAGGATACTGGCCTCTGTGGAGCTCTTCACAAGATTACATTTGAAGTATAGTGTACAGTTTTAGACTTCCAATTATAGAAAGTATGCAACAGCAATTCCAAGTCCATGATACTAACAGAATTATATTCTCCTTTAGTTCTGTACCTAAAGGCTGGTCTGACCCACAGAACTGTGAACTGCACTACAGCTGGGGGAAGGAGGCAGGTGACATATGCACTCCAGTTGGAAAAAAGATGGAACCCCAAGCTATTGAAGCCAATTTGAGCTGACTGATCCTGCAAGGAGTCCAATTTGCTGTGGCAACTATACATTTCTTTACAGTAGTCTGGAATTATCACTTGGTTGATCAGGAATCTGTCCTATTCTTATTGCCTTTCATTAATACATTTTTAAAGGAGTTACAGATTAAAGTTGAATCTGTTTGGCCATGTTACGAATGTATATTCCTAGGCAATCAATTCCTGAGGCACGGCTTAAACCCAGTGCCTCTGACTCAGAGGCAAGGATGCTATCCAACTTATCACAAGACAGCACTCCAGATTTATAAAACATCTTTAAAACAGTGAAACATCCCCAGCAGTGCACAAGCATGTTTTCAAATAAATTTCTCACTACACCATTGATGCTCCAAAGCATGTCGCACCCAGTTGAGTATTTTTGCTTTGTAACCATTCCCTTTGTGAAGACAAGAGTCAAGGCTATCTCAGGAAAATGAAGCAGCCAGTTTATGCATTACAACATCTCACAAATACAATGGAGGAACACAACGACATATTCTGTTTTATTGATGTTTATTGGTGGGTGAATATCGGCCAGGACAACTCCCATGCTGTTCGTCAGTAGTTTTCTGGGGTCCTTTGCCCCCACCAGAAAGAGCAGTGGTGTGAATGTTTCCTTTGAAAGATTATGGCCTAGCGATATAATGGTGCCAAATGAGTTGGGGTTTGTTGTGTTGGTCAGCAAGGATAACCTCATGCTTTCCCACAATGTGTTCCACCTGCACTTCTTTGTGCACTCCCCTAGTCTGTCTGAAACCTTTTGCTGCCTCCCCACATCCTCAATAATACCTGCCCTTCCACCTATCTTTGTGTCATCTGCAAAAGTAGCAATAATGCTCTTAGTTCCTTCATCCAGATTACCAATAAATAACATGAATACTTGTGGTCCCAACATGGATCTCTGCAAATCTCCACTAATTACTGACTGCCAACCTATAAAAGACCCCTTCATCCTATTGTCTGCATTCTGCCAGTCAGCCAATCTTCTAGTCATGCTCGAACCTTGACCCTGTCACCACAGGCTCTTAATTTATTTAGCAGCCTCCTGTGTGGCACGTTGTCAAAGGCCTTCTAGAAATCCAAACAGATCTCATCCAGTGTATGTGTCTAACATGCTCTTTACCTCCTCAAAGAACTCTAAGATTTGTCAGGCATAACCCCATCTTGATGAAACCATGCTAACTGAGCCCTAATATACCATGCACTTCCAAGTATTCTGCAATTCCACCCTTAATAATGGACTCTAAAATCTTAGCAATAATTGAGATCAAGTTAACTGGCTTATAATTCCTTAAACTTCACTCCCTTCTTAAGCATGGGTGTTACATTAGCCATTTTACAGTACTCTGGCACTCTCCCTGACTCCTGTGATTCCTGAATGATCACTTCCAATGCTTCCACAATCTCCTCAGCTATGTCCTTCAGATCCCTGGGGTGTAGTCCATCTGGTCGGGGTGATTTATCCACTTTCAGATCTCTTAGCTTCCCCGGAACTTCCTCCATACTGGAGCCAATACATTCACCCTTACCCATTACTTGCTTGAAGTTCTGGTGCACTGTTGGTGTCTTCTACTGTGAAAACTGATGCAAAGTACTTATTCAGTTCCTCTGCCATTTCTTTGCTCTCTATTACTACTCCTTCAGCCTCATTTTCCAGCAATTCAATGCTCACACTTGCCTCTCATTTACCTTTTAGATATCTAAAAGATTCTTGCAAACGTCTTTTATATCGCTAACTTGCTTACTCTCATACTTCATCTTCTCCTCTCTTATTGCATTTTTGCAATTGCTATGCGCTTACAGGCCGGGAAGAGTATTTCTACTGATCCATTAAATAATTTATTCTTCCATTGCACTTTAGCTTCCTCCATCCTTGTGTCTTTTTAATTGTCTTTATTCAAGCTTAAAACATTAGTCTTGTACCTATTCAAACTTTGCCTAAAACAGAACACAAAATTCAATTATGTTATGATCACCCCCTGAGAACCTTTACTAAAAGGTCACTAATTAATACTGTCTGGTTGTACATTTTTGGATCGAGAAAGAAGTGTGCTATCTGAATGGTCACATAATGCAGTGGTAGTGCCCGTATCTCAGGGTCAGGTGGTCTGGGTTCAAATCCCAACTACTCCATCTCTGAACAAGCTTATTAAAAAATAGAGTCTGATTACATCTATAATGCTTTAAGAAACTGGCTTGAAAGCAATCTATAATCTCTTTCTCCAGGCTACCTTTGTTAGCCTCATTCATCCAATCTATAGGTAGATTAAATCACACGTGATTACTGCGGTAACTTTCTCACAGGCCCTCAGTTTAGCCCCTCGCTGCTCTTACTGACGGCGCAGAATCTCTTTCCTCAGCCTACCTATATCATTATACCTTATTTGGACAATAATAATTACATTTAGTTCCTGCAATTGCTCGTTTCTCACCAGCCCTGAGGAGATGTCTCAAACTAGGGCACTGGGCAGGCAACAAAGTCTTCTGGGCTTTCCTTCTTATCTGCAGAGGACTGTGCCTGTTCCATGGACTGTCCTATGCCCTATTGCTCCCATGTCCTATGTTGCCATGGTCAGTTTCTTCAACCATCGTCCTTTTAACAAGCTTAGTACCAATAAGGCCAACATTTGGTGACAATGGCTCTTTTTCAGACTCATAGCATTTATTCATAACTTGGTACATGCTCCAGGTCTATAATGGCAGACATGCCACCACCAAAGAAACCTTTGTCAGGCAGACATCGGTATGCTAAAATGATGCTTCCACTGTTAGGGTTGATCAGGATGAGCTCTGCAGATTCTGTTTGGCTATATGTGTTTTAGTAGAACTAAAGAGAGGAGATGTTGCGGAACACCTATGTTCTGCTCACAAAATGACCCTGAGCTTCCAGTTGCTCACCACTCCGCCACATTTCTGTGTTCCCTCGTCAATATCTCTGACTCAGGCTTGCTACAGTGCTCCAGTGAAGCTTAGTACAAGCTGGAAGAACACCGCCTCATTTTCTATTTGGGAACTCTGCAGCTTTCTAACTTAATATCGAGTTCAATAATTTTAGGGTTTGAGACTGTCTCCCATGTCCTATCCCAAACCCACACACAAAGCTTTCTCATTACATGGGCTGCTACCACACCCACCTATTGTCAGCTACTGATAGTCCTCATCCCTCAGACTGACTTTCATTAGCTCCTTTGTTTATCCAACTGTTTACCTCTCTCATAAACAATGAGAAAACGGCGGATGCTGTAAATCAGAAACAAAAACAAGTTGCGGAGACCCTTCCACAGAACCCGAAATGTTAACTCTGTTTGTTTCCTCCTCAGATGCTGCCAGACTTGCCGAACTTTATTTTTGTTCCTGTTTCTCTCTCTCTTTGCACTCTATCTCTAATTGCCGTTTAATCCTCCTCCCTCTCCCCACCCTTCTGGAGCGGCACAAGTGACCCAGGTTCAATCCTAACCTTGGGTGACTGTCTATGTGGGTTTTCTCCGTGTGCTCTGCTTTCCTCCCACAGTCCAATGGTGTGCAGGTTAGTTGAATTGGCCATGCTAAATTTCCCGTAGTGTCTAGGGATATGCAGTCAAGGTGGGTTGGCCATGGGAAATGCAGGGTTACAGGGATAGGGTAGTGATGTTGGTCTGGGTAGGTGGGTTGGTGTGGACTTCATGGCTGAACAGCCTGCTTCTATCCTATAGGGATTCTAAAACATCAACCTTTTCTCTAGCTACCATCAGTTTTGAAGAAGGTTCACTGGACCCAAAACATCAAAGCTGTTTTCTCTCCACAGATGCTGCAGACCTGCTTTTCCCAGCAATTTCTTTTTTATAAACAAAGGAGATGTACACTGTAAGGGATTTTGGCATTGCCAACAGTTTCCAAAATAAAATTTATATTTGAAACAGATGACGGCTATAACAGCAACACATATTCTGAAAGAAGGAAAAAATCCTTTCTTTTAAAAAAGTCTTGTCTCGGTTTATCTGTCATTGACACTTTCGCGCATGCCTTTGTTACATTGAGACAAATCTCCCAGCAGCCACTCCTCACAAGTCTCCAACATTCTACCCTGAATGAGTTTGATGTTAGCCAAGCCTCAGTTGCTCATATTAACATGCATCAGATCCACTGTCACCTCTGTTCTCATGCACCGTCATTGGCAGCTCATCAAACAATGTTTTAATTTAAACTTGTGTTATCCCTGTTTTCAAATACCTCCATGGTCTTCCTCCACACTCTCCCAAGCACCACTAAATCCCCACACCCACACCCACACCCACCACCACAAACCTCATCTCTGCTTCCTCCTCCGTCCCACAACCCTCAGAGATTTCTGCACACCTCTCATTCTTGCCTCTTGTGTAACTCCAGTTTTAATCACTCCTCCATCGGTGGCCGTGTATTCAGTGGCCTGGGGTTCCTTATTCTGAAATATCTGATCTACATCTCTCAGCCTATCTACCTTGTTTTCTTCTTTTAAGAACACGTGAAAACCTACCTCTTCAATCAAGCGTTTGGTCACTTGACCTGGTATATTCTTATGTGGCTCAGTGCACATTTTGTTTTGCATTGCTGTGACAGTTATTTTAATATGTTAGGCCTGCTAGCTACGTAAAGATAAGTTGTTGTTATTTAGACTTGATACAGCACCAAAGGACAAAAACAACAAAATTACCCTACTTAGGAGTTAAACTCAGGAAAAACTGCTGATGCTGGAGTCAGAGATAACGCAATGCGGAGCTGAAGGAACGCAGCAGGCCAGGCAGCATCAGAGTAACAGAAAAGTTGATGTTTCGGGTTGGGATTTGATTCGTATGTAACAACAGAGGAAACATTCTTGTTGTTTCAGTATCCTGAGAAGCAAATAAGATCATGGTAATATTAATGTGTAAGTAGCTCATTTCGAGTGGCCTCACAAGCTACCCATATTAATTAATGTGTAATTGTCTCATTTTATCAAGGTTGATCTCAGCTGAAGGTAAGTTTTCCAGAGGCATGAAGGAACGGCTAAGGTAATTTAGAAATGACGAGAGCTCTACCAAGAGAGCTGTTGTTGACATCGTGACTTTGCCAGATTAGCATCTTATCCACTGAGGAGATTACTGTTCAGAGTGAAGAGATTAACCTGGAAATTGAGAATTAGAGTAAACATTTAATGAGTATTTACAGCAAAAATCTGCATGAGCCCAAGAAAGGGGATTTTTGCATATTTGCATAATTAAAAGTTTGTCTTTCTCTCAAATTTACTTCTCCCCCTCCGCCCCCATTAAAGAAGCAGATACCTCTCGTCTGTGACCACCAAAGGTCAGAAATTGAACTCCTCCCATGACAGCTCACCAACGGACCAATATCTGCAAACAGACCACCTACGCATTGGTCTCTCTCCTCCTCGCTTGCCCAGCAGGGGATTTTTATCTGCTGCTTAGAACGTTAGCAGCTTGTAAGAAACTGGGGTTGAAGTAAGCCATTCAGCACATCAAGCCTGTCCTGTCATTCCTCAAAGCTATGGCTGATCTGCTGTAGGCCCCAACTCCTTTTTCATGCTTGCTCTTGATTCCTTGTAATCTAAAAAATCTATCCACAGTTTCTGTTTAGTCTAATTTCTAAAGGGAACGTGTTGGATTACATCTAGGTTGCCCAAAATCTCAGCCAGGTTGCTGTAGTTTGATTGACGGGGATCACAGTTACGTAAAGCTTTGAAGTTACTGTTGGTATCAAAGGGAATGATTAGATGACATTCCTCTTATCTAAATGAGTTTATTGCCAGTAGATTAAAAGTACCGTGGAAATAGTACAGCAGCATAAGACAAATTTGAGCCGCCCTGCAACATTCACGATGGGGACAGGTCACCACCTTTTCAAGTGCTTTCATGGATAAAAAAATCTCGTAGAATTGTGGAACACTAACGGCACAGGAAGAGGGTACTAGGCCTATCATGTCTGCATTGAGCTGACAAGCCTAGCCAGTGATGCTCATATCCTGTGATTTAAAAAAACTCATATCTCCAAGCCATTTATTCATATAGGAATAATGTCATGTCTAAAATAGGCATAGATTGTGAAATAATAGAAACAAAAGCACAGGAGGAGGCCGCCTTGCTCATTTTGCGTGCTTTGGTGAACAGATTAAGTGGTAATGAAACTCATACACAATCCATATGAGTTAGAATTTATTACATTGTACATTCAGAACACGTATGCTGATATTGGATACGAAGAGCAATAAAAATCTTCCGCCAGACTCAACAGTTCAGATGTAAGCAAATGCCTTTTTAATATCAAAGAGATTTGATTAACTTGAAGGAATTTTATGTTAAATCAAAGATCCAATAGAAAATATGCAGCACAGTTTACAAACGTAATACTGCATTCCCAATGAGGCAGGATAATCATAAGTATCAAACCCCCTATATTCCTCAATGTTATTGTTTACCGAGCAAGTTATTCAGATTCAAGCAGTGGTATGTTAAAATGGGGTAAATAGGGGAAAAATGAGTAATTGTTTTGGCATTTGTAAAGGTATTGTCTGGAACTGTGTGAATGGCACCTCCCATAATGATATAAGAGAGCACATGACTGGGTGACCTGGAGGGAGAATGACCCCTTGTGTCAGCACTATGATACTTGGCTATGTAGAGCTGTGTATAGTTCCCTGATATATAATAACATAGTTATTGTTGAGCATAGCAATGATTCAGTTAGTCAAAGCTACATCACTATAACATACAACATAAAAAGGCAAAGAAATTTCGGGAGAGAATTGCAGAATTTCAGGTCTCGAGATGCCATCATGATGGGAGTCACTGATTGGCTATTCTAGTGCAGTTATTGGAACAGTTATTAATACATTGTAATTACCGTTAGATCTTTGTCGGATGACTTCTTCATTTTATTTTTATTTTTCGTTGCTTTATAATTTTTAAAATGAATGAGCAATGTTCCTGAAATAAATTGTCATGTGGATAATGAAGTGACATTAAATGCACTTACTCCAAATAAAGGAGGACAGAGTTCTCACAGGGTTCTGGCACAGGAGGAGTTTACAGAAAAAGAAGAGAAAAGGCCATGAAAGGATTTGATAAGAAGGATGTGAGTTTCAAAATCGAGTTAGAGCTGGCAAATGAGCTGGTGTTGGCCAGTGAGCACGGGATGAACAAAATCTAAAATGAGTTATGATATCGGCAGCAGAGTTTTTATATATTAGGGCAATATATACAGCTCTACATGACCAAGTCTTACAGTGCTGGCACAAGAGCTCAAGTTTGTGGAAGGTCTCAGGTGAGGTGCTTAAAGCACTTGAGCATGAAATATGATAATCCACATTATTTGTACCAATTACCCTTTAGCGCAATTATTAATGTGCAGCTAATGTGCAAAGAAACTCTTTGATATTTTACTTCCCACTTCTATCCTTTATGAATATTTTTATTCACTAAATTACATTTCAAAGTGTTACTCTAACTATTAGGAGTGTGAACTGATTGTTAGCACCAGTCACAACAGATATTGCAAGATAATAAAATGTGAGGCTGGATGAACACAGCAGGCCAAGCAGCATCTCAGGAGCACAAAAGCTGACGTTTCGGGCCTAGACCCTTCATCAGAGAGGGGGATGGGGGGAGGGAACTGGAATAAATAGGGAGAGAGGGGGAGGCGGACCGAAGATGGAGAGTAAAGAAGATAGGTGGAGAAGGTGTGGGTGGGGAGGTAGGGAGGGGATAGGTCAGTCCAGGGAAGACGGACAGGTCAAGGAGGTGGGATGAGGTTAGTAGGTAGCTGGGGGTGCGGCTTGGGGTGGGAGGAAGGGATGGGTGAGAGGAAGAACCGGTTAGGGAGGCAGAGACAGGTTGGACTGGTTTTGGGATGCAGTGGGTGGGGGGGAAGAGCTGGGCTGGTTGTGTGGTGCAGTGGGGGGAGGGGATGAACTGGGCTGGTTTAGGGATGCAGTGGGGGAAGGGGAGATTTTGAAACTGGTGAAGTCCACATTGATACCATATGGCTGCAGGGTTCCCAGGCGGAATATGAGTTGCTGTTCCTGCAACCTTCGGGTGGCATCATTGTGGCACTGCAGGAGGCCCATGATGGACATGTCATCAAGAGAATGGGAGGGGGAGTGGAAATGGTTTGCGACTGGGAGGTGCAGTTGTTTGTTGCGAACTGAGCGGAGGTGTTCTGCAAAGCGGTCCCCAAGCCTCCGCTTGGTTTCCCCAATGTAGAGAAAGCCGCACCGGGTACAGTGGATGCAGTATACCACATTGGCAGATGTGCAGGTGAACCTCTGCTTAATGTGGAATGTCATCTTGGGGCCTGGGATGGGGGTGAGGGAGGAGGTGTGGGGACAAGTGTAGCATTTCCTGCGGTTGCAGGGGAAGGTGCCGGGTGTGGTGGGGTTGGAGGGCAGTGTGGAGCGAACAAGGGAGTCACGGAGAGAGTGGTCTCTCCGGAAAGCGGACAGGGGTGGGGATGGAAAAATGTCTTGGGTGGTGGGGTCGGATTGTAAATGGCGGAAGTGTCGGAGGATAATGCGTTGTATCCGGAGGTTGGTAGGGTGGTGTGTGAGAACGAGGGGGATCCTCTTGGGGCGGTTGTGGCGGGGGCGGGGTGTGAGGGATGTGTCGCGGGAAATGCGGGAGACGCGGTCAAGGGCGTTCTCAATCACCGTGGGGGGGAAGTTGCGGTCCTTAAAGAACTTGGACATCTGGGATGTGCGGGAGTGGAATGTCTTATCGTGGGAGCAGATGCGGCGGAGGCGGAGGAATTGGGAATAGGGGATGGAATTTTTGCAGGAGGGTGGGTGGGAGGAGGTGTATTCTGGGTAGCTGTGGGAGTCGGTGGGCTTGAAATGGACATCAGTTACAAGCTGGTTGCCTGAGATGGAGACTGAGAGGTCCAGGAAGGTGAGGGATGTGCTGGAGATGGCCCAGGTGAACTGAAGGTTGGGGTGGAAGGTGTTGGTGAAGTGGATGAACTGTTCGAGCTCCTCTGGGGAGCAAGAGGCGGCGCCGATACAGTCATCAATGTACCGGAGGAAGAGGTGGGGTTTGGGGCCTGTGTAGGTGCGGAAGATGGACTGTTCCACGTAACCTACAAAGAGGCAGGCATAGCTGGGGCCCATGCGGGTGCCCATGGCCACCCCCTTAGTCTGTAGGAAGTGGGAGGAGTCAAAAGAGAAGTTGTTGAGTGTGAGGACGAGTTCCGCTAGGCGGATGAGAGTGTCGGTGGAGGGGGCCTGGTCGGGCCTGCGGGACAGGAAGAAGCGGAGGGCCTTGAGGCCATCTCCATGCGGAATGCAGGTGTACAGGGACTGGACGTCCATGGTGAATGTGAGGTGTTGGGGGCCAGGGAATTGGAAGTCCTGGAGGAGGTGGAGGGCGTGGGTGGTGTCACGGACATAGGTGGGGAGTTCCTGGACCAAAGGGGAGAAAATGGAGTCCAGATAGGTGGAGATGAGTTCGGTGGGGCAGGAGCAGGCTGAGACGATGGGTCGACCAGGGCAGGCAGGTTTGTGGATTTTGGGAAGGAGATAGAAACGGGCCGTGCGGGGTTGGGGAACAATGAGGTTGGAGGCTGTGGGTGGGAGGTCCCCTGAGGTGATGAGGTCATGAATGGTGTTGGAGATGATGGTTTGGTGCTCGGGTGTGGGGTCATGATCGAGGAGGCGGTAGGAGGTGGTGTCGGAGAGTTGGCATCTGGGAGATATTGCACTTGCTTCTGCAATAATATCAGTCTCCGAACTTATACCTTTCAAGTAGATGGCAGCCTTTCATGAACACACAGAAATCCTTTAATCACTAACAAGCTTTTTCCGACAAAATCTTCTGTTGTCATTATGCTTTGGTTCTGTTGCATAACTTGAGCAACAATTGCAAGAAATGTAATCTCATGATTTCAAGACAAAGTGCGTCAATCTGTTTTACCGACCAAAAGGAGGGGCAATATCCTCTTGTTTTTACGGCAATTGAATGGCCCTGTATATAAGTATAAGAAAGCCTTCCATCTCACTTTGAATCAGTAGAAATGAGATCAGGTTTCTTTCAAGAAGCTTCCCTACTGTTTGCAAATTGACTGCTGTGTTTACTCAAATTTCAAACAATTACAACCAATTAAATCAATGTGAAACAAGCTGGGATAATTGTTAAAGGAGGGGTGGAAATGTAGACAGGTGAAGAAATTTTAGGGAGAGTGTTCAGTAGAGTTTAGGACCTAGACAGCCAATGCTTGAGTAGCGTGCAGAATACCTTACCTGGAGGTGAGCTGAAGGCTTGGAGAGTCGGAGGATGGAGGAAATTACATGAGCTAAAGGGAGGCAAGGTATTGAAATTTGTGAATAACTCCAGTGATCCATGCAGTACCAGAAAGATTTACAAGAAACGCCAGCTACTTCTCCCTTTGGAGAAAAGATAATACTTTTGTGATCAGACCTGCTGTGTCCCTCATACTAATCCAGGTTTCATTAGAAAAGTTTTGAAACTGACACTTGGAGCTGATAAAAACTGAAAGAACTGCAGATGTTGTAAATCAGGAGCAAAAACAAAGTTGTTGGAGAAGCTCAGCAGGTCTGGCAGCATCTGTGGAGGAAAAAACAGAGTTACTGTTTTGGGCGCATCCTCAGAACTTGGAGCTTCTACTTGGAGTATTAATGCGCATCAATAAAAGAACGGCAGTCAAAGAGAAACTAGCTGACAGTTCTGGCATGATACAGTTTCTGAACACCATCACCACCCTTCCACTTGACCCTCGCTACCACACTTATGCCCACCGTTTGCTGCCAAGAAATCTCGTGCAACAGAACAGTAGTAGTAGTAACCATTGGTATTCGCTCTGATCCAAGTGTTCAGTATCAACATCCAGCAACTCAGATACGGCATAGCCATCTGTAGAGTCAAACTTCCTCCACTGACCCCAATAAAGTGCCTCTCAGACTCAACCTCAGAGAATGAAGAAGTTGTTGTTCCACTTTTTAAAAAATCTGTTCACAGATGTGAGCAAAGATGGTTAGACCTACATTTATTGACCGTCACTAAGTGCCCTTGAAAAGGTCAGGAGGGTGAACTAAGTCAAAATCCTTGAATTCCCCTCCATGATGACATTGTGGGTCCACCTATAGCATGTAGACTGTAGCAGCTCAAGAAGGCAGCTCACCACCATCTTCTCAAGGGCTCCTAGGGACGGACAACAAATGCCCATGTCCCATGAGTGAATTAAAAAAGGTGCCTTGCTGAACCACTGCAGTTCCTGGGGCATAGGGACACCCACAATGCAGTTAAGAAGAAATTTTCAGAGTTTTCACTCAGTAAAAATGGTGAAATGGCTCTAGGTTAGGCTGCCTTGTTGCTTGGAGGGGATCTCCTACTCAGGTCTCTTTCCTCAGATACTTTTCCTCTATGTTAACAATAGTCTTGTTCCTGGTGTTCCCACCACCTGCAGTATTTTGCATTTGTCTCAAAAGAGCATCCTGGTCTGCATCAGTGCGACTCTCCTCTCCCACATCTTTTAGCCTATAGCCTGAGGTAGCTTGCCCTTTTGAATGAAAATTAAGCCTAATAGTTTTTCGCTGCAGGAGGAGGTCCATTAAAATCTGAATTAATAATAAAGAAACTTAATTTCAATTTGGACTCTTGACAGTCTGTAAACAGAATAGACTTATCACATTCTTTGGGGTTGGATCAAGAGCTAAAGGGCCACTGTCAATGTTACAGCACCTTAAATTATCCTTAAGCTCTTACACCCCATGTGGAGCCCGTATGCCTTTCCCACAGTAGCCCACGTTTCCTGTTTTTGTGGTAAACTGTTGCTTTTCCATGTTTCAGGTGCTGGAGAATCGGGAAAAAGCACTATCGTCAAACAAATGAAGTAAGTTTTGAATACTTCTGCTTTTCGCTTTTTGTTTAAGATGATACACTACACTTACGCAAGCCTGTTCATTGCAAAACTGCACTTCAACATTAAAGTGACGCACAGGCATTCCAGCCTGGCATAAATATGTACCATTGATTTCCACTTGCTGCAGTCACAGCATTCCCATCCCCACTACCAACGCATTCACACTTAATTTGCAGTGAACTGTAAGTGCACACTTTCTCCCACATATACAGGATTCACATTACCAATTCACACTTACACAGAGTCTCATCCAGCTCCAGGCTTGGTAAGATTTAACTACTAGCAGTACAGTGATAGGAACTGTTTTACCTCAGTTAAAAATGTTACTGAAGCATAGAGCATAGAAACGTAGCTATGTGAATGGGCCATTCAATTCCTTCAGCTTACTCCATTGTTCTAGATCATTACTGATTTATCTGCATCAATGTCCTTTTACCACATTATCCTATATTCTTTGATGCCTTAATAGTCAGAAATCTATCAAACTTTCTCTTGAGTTTGCTCAATGACTAAGGTTCTTAGTCACTCATGGGGTAGACAATTCCAAAGATTCGCTATTTAACCCATCTTAGTTTGGTGGCTTGCCTTTACTCTGGAGATGTTTCCAGTGGCTTCCCCAAAATGCATCAAGCAAAACATCCATTTTGAATCTACCTTTTAAGAATTCTTAAAAGTTTCAATGAATGCACCACTTGAAACTGTAAAGAATATGCATAAGAATATTTATGAGCACTCTGTAAGCAGATACCATTTCAGACCAAGATATATCCTAACGCAGATATGGATGGAAAGACCTGGCAACGGTGGAATGAAAGTGCATTTACTAATTGCTTTGCAGTAAACATGATTAAGGGAATATTTCAGTTCATGAGAGAGGCAACTTTGTTTGTAGATAAATAACTGTGTTGTTAAATTAATGCGAAATGTTAAGGTTTAGACTTTAACATTTCAGGGGAGGTGGTGATGTACTCATAAAATCATTGGAGTAGTAATTCAAACACTTAGGCCGTGGGACATTGTTTCAAATCTCACCAAGGCAACTGGTGGAGTTTTAATCAGTAAATAAATCTGGGATATAAAGCTATTCTCAGTAAAGATACCATGAAGCTACCATCGACTGTTGTTAATATCCTAACTGGTCCACTAGTGTGCTCTTTGGGCAAGCAAATGTGACATTCCCACCTGGTCTAGCCTACATGTGACTCCAGACCTACAGCAATGTAGTTTACTTTTAACTGCCCTCTGCCAGGTCCTTCAGCTCAGGGCAGTTTGGAAGGGGCAGCAAATGCTGGCCTTGTAAATGATGCTCAGGTCACTTGGAAGAATACAGCAAAGTAACAACAATGTTAATTTGACTATCTTCTTTATGTTCTGGGCCCATGCACCAATTATCTGTGAACTAAAATATAATTAGAATTTTTTTTAAGAATTAGAATTAGTCTTTATTGTCATTGGTACTGAAGTACAGGAAACAGGGGTGCAGTAAAAAATTTGTAATATTGCCATTCACGACAACATCTTAGGTACAAGGTACCTAGTTACAAAATCTTAGGTAAAGAGTAGAAAAATAAAGAAATTAGTTAAAAATTCAACGTGACAGTTTGTGTCAACACACATACATAGAACATTACAGCACAGTACAGGCCCTTCAGCCCGCGATGTTGTGCCGACCTGTCATACCGATCTGAAGCCCATCTAACCTACACTATTCCATGCACGTCCATTTGCGTACATGTAAAGTAGTAAATTTTAAAAAATTAAAGTTTTCAAATTACAGGCCTTCTTTAGCCAAGGCTATCTTTACAGACAAAATAAGAAAAAGCACAACGCAGATCAATATGGAGAATAAAACAAATTTCTCAAACAGTAAAGAAAAATACTACAAGGCTTTAAACCTGAAACAAACACAGAAAATGCTGGAGAAACTCAGTAGGTCTGACAGCGTCTGAGGAGAAAGTAACAGAGTTAATGTACCGAGTAGCACATCCAATATAACCATGATGATTATATTCATAAGCTGGTTTGATGGATTTTTGAAAACCAAGGGTATTGAGGGAGCTCGGTTGAAGTGGGAGATCAGCCATTGAATGCTGGAGCAGGTCAAAGGCCTATTTATTATGTGCTGAAATGAGGGGAGAAAGAATGCAGTCTGCCTACAAGACAGCAGATTGAGAAACCAACATAGGGTTATGATGCAGGGTCCCTACTCCAAAGGAAGTATCATGGTTCAAACACACACTGTGTGGAGCAGCATTGACAATATCAATGTGAGATTACATAGACAAAACCACTGATCAACCAGAGCTCACTAGAAAACAAGCTTAGCATGGAGAGCGCAAAACAGGAAGCTGAAACAACCATTCTTTTGTTCAATAAATTCACAGAGCACTTTTCTTTTAGAATCATTCATCAAGATGGTTATACCAAGGAAGAATGTTTAGCCTTTATTTCCGTTATCAATGGCAACATTCTGCAATCTACCCTGGCTATCATTCGTGCCATGTCAACCATTGGAATCGATTATGGGGACCCTGTAAATGTGGTGAGCACATATTCTGGTTCAGATATTTTATAGAGGAACAGTGTTTGGGAGTTGCTCTAATGAATGTTCTGATGTAAATGAGCAAGAACAGTCCAATACATTTAACAATGTAACATTTTTACGAAACCTACAGAAGATACGAGGTAGTGCTATATAAACATAAGCCTCTACCATGCACAAGAACATTAAACATTGTGATCATAATGTTTCTGCTTTTGGACCACACCTGAAAGCAAGAACATTTGAGGGTGAGAACAACCATCACACCCTCCACTAGCCCGGCTTAACTTTCTCAGGTACCCACTAGACAAAACCAGGCAGTTGATTGGCTGTTGGCCAAGCAGCATCTCAGGAGCACAAAAGCCTCCCCCTCTCTCCCTATTTATTTCAGAACCCACTCCCCATTCCCATCTCTGATGAAGGGTCTAGGCCCGAAACATCAGCTTTTGTGCTCCTAAGGTGCTGCTTGGTCTGCTGTGTTCATCCAGCTCCACACTTTATTATCTTGGATTCTCCAGCATCTGCAGTTCACATTATCAGTTGATTGGCTGTTGGTGGGTTTTCTCCCAGAATTATGAAGCTGGAATAAGCAGTCCCACCTTATCTCAAACTGCTGACCTATTAGAGTTTGACATAGCCAAACCACAGCAGTCCCACATTGAGACCATGTCTGCAGCTGGGACATGACCCTCTGGACCCTCAGATGAAGGATCAGAGGTGAGAAAGATTGATACCGTTTGGGGATGGTTTTGGGCTATGGAGTGAGGTTGGCAGAGATGTCTAAAGCAAAGGCACATGGGCGGCTCTCTCCTAGGTGGAGTTGCAGTCTTTTACTTTAATTCACTTATGGGATTCAGCCAGTATTTATTGTCCTGGTAGTGAGTGGCTTGCTGGGCCATTTTAGAGAGCATTTAAGACTCAACCACATTGTTGTAGTTCTGGATTCACCATGTAGGCCAGATCAGGTAAGGTCAGCTAATGATAACCCCTTTAGGACATTAATTAAATGGCTTTTTAATGACTAAATAAAAACTGAAAGTACTACGGATGCTGTATTAATCAAAAATGACAACAGAAATTGCTGGAAAAGCCCAGCAGGCCTGGCAGCATCTGTGAAGAGAAGTCAAAGTTAATGTTTCAGGTCCGATGAAACCCTTTCTCAGTGTGGGTTCTTCGGCTCGGAGGAAGGGTCACCAGACCTGAAACGTTAACTCTGATTTCTCTTCATAGATGCTGCCAGACTTACTGGGCTTTTCCAGCAACTTCTGTTTTTGCTTTGGGCTTTTACGACAACTGGCAATTTCCAGTATTAAGCTAGATTTTATCTCCAGATATAAATTTCACCATATTGCAGGGTGAGATTTGATCCTACAATGCTAGTGTATTAGGCTGTGGTTCTGATTAATGGTCCAGTGGCATTACGCCCCTTAAATTAGTACAAATGAAGGCACTCCCGAACTATAAACTGACAGCCTGCCCACGTGTTTCTCAGTCTGTTCTTTCTCACCCTGCCTGCATCTGAAGTAAATGCAGTGCAATTCCGATGAAGCTCCCAAGTGGTCATTAGCAAGTGCCGGGCTGGGATAACTAACCATTAGCCTTTCCATCCAGAAGTTAATTCTGATGTGATGGGAAGAAGGTGGGTATCTCTCTGGTGCCAACACACCCACTTACTTTGCCCTCTTTTGTTCCCAGTGCTTCTTGGGAAGGGAAATATCCCAGTTCTGTGTGTTCGTGCTTCAACTCTCACAGTCAGAAAGTACGCAGCTCTGGTTTCCTCAATCACTTCTTTTCGCATTTTGCAGGAGAAGATGTGCATTCTGGCTGTATCTTCCCAATCTTGGAACTTGACGTGATACATTTAAATTTCATGCAGGTGGGAGCATTGTTGGAATGTCACCACAGCACTTAAACTCAATGTTTGACAATATAATGCTGAAGTGTCCAAGTAGACGTGATCCCAACAAATCAATAATGACCACTTTCTTACTATGTTGACGCGTATTGACACTGTAGCTCTTTCTGGAGCTGGTACAGACACGATGGGCTGAATGGCCTGCTTGTGCACTGTAGAATCCTATGATTCTACTTCACATTTAAATTGACTAGTCCTAGTTTTCAGAAACTCCACAGACTTAAAAGAAATTCATACAACTGAGCTGAGCACAGACCCCAAAGGGCATGTCTTCAACTTGGAAGATCAAATAAGGTTGGAGATTCTTAGCAACTATAGCACTGGAAAAGGTCTGTCTGTATTTTCTTAAGTGGTCAGTGGTGACTTTCCCTGGTCACAAGGGCCTGTTTAAGCAGTGAAGCAGCTTGTGTTTTGCTTGCTTGACTAAAAGGCAGGGTAATGACTTTAGGTTGTAAAGGACCATCAGACAATAAATGACCCTTCCTGATATCAACAGCATTGGGATTTTTTTCGAATGAACCTGTTCAGACTTATAATTACAAACTTCTCGAGCAGTTGGGGCTTGAAACTGGGTCTCCTAACTCAGAGGTAAGGACATTACCACAATGCCTCATGAGCTGGGAATAACCATTTCCGCTCTCCAATTTTCTAACTCATGATGTTGTTCTTGTTTGTGTTGCCAGGAAGCTGGGAGGCAGCTCTTTAATCTTGCGGATTCCGTTGAAGAGGGAACCATGCCCAAGGAACTGGTGGATGTCGTAAAGAAGCTGTGGACGGACTCTGGAGTTCAGGCCTGTTTCGAGAGGGCAGCTGAGTATCAGCTCAATGACTCAGCCTCGTAGTACGTCTCACTACAAAGGAAGTGAATGGAAAATGTTTTCTTTGTGGTTGGTTGGCTCGCCAAGCCGGTTCGTTGTTTATCCGTACACATTTCATTACCCTGCTAGATGACATCAGCAGTGCAACCTCCGACGATCCAGCTCGGCAAGCCAACCAACCACAACATCCACAACCCGAGCTACAAATCTACTCTAAAATGTTTTCTTTTTCCAACATTGTATCAGGAATGCACTCAGCGTGGATAACTGTGAAGTCATCAGAAAGCAATTGGTAAAGGCTTAGGGATGCATTGGTGTTCAGTGTGGACTTGTTGGGCTGAAGGGCCTGTTTGCGCACTGTAGGGATTCTAATTCTAATTCTGTTTTTACTGGAATAATATCCCACCTGTACACTCCCAAAGTTAGCTTTTGCTTTTCCATGAGGGGTAGAAGCAGCAATGGAGAGGGTGTTTCATTTTATGGGAGAATGTAGAACTCAGGGTTGCTATTTAAAAATCAGTGCCACCCATTGTAAACAGAATATGACGCAGATTTTTCTCTCTCTTGGACGGCCATAATTTTGAAACTATTTGTGCAAAAGGAGTGGAAGGAGACTCTGAATATTTTTAAGTTAGAGGTGGATAGATTCTTGTTAAGCAAGGTGGTGGGACTGGGGTAGCCAGGTGAAATAATCAAGTCACCCTTTAATTACGTGTGGACTGTGAACAGCTAACTCAGAGCTGATACTCAGGAGAACCCTTGAGACTTTATATCAGTCCACCAGGGCTCCCTGACTGGCCCAGGTTTGCAGCTCCATTCAGGGAACTCATACTCAGGCCCACCTGGCTGACCTAATTCCAATCACTACACCAGGAATGTGGATTTGAGTTAGAATCAGATCAACAATGGTCTTACTGAGTGGTGATGTAGGCTTGAGGGGCTGAATGGCCTACTCCTTGTTTGTATGTACTCATAGCCTGTAGGCTTTGTCTGATTGTATATGACTGTGACGTAGAACTCAGTCTTATAAACTAATTAAATTGCTGAGAAGGTATCCCAACATCAGCAGGGAAGTTGGAGTTACCAGGATAGTATGGAATATGTTGAATCTCACCTGACTAATCATTCTGATTAACCACGTTACATTTAGCATCTTCAAATTTACATTCAAAACATTAATATAAAGCATTGCAGAGGTCCGAAAGACAGTGGAAACTACTCATTCATCACTTCATAAATAACTGGTATTGTTCTGGAAATTCTTTTCAGACTAGGTTCTTCATTTCACTGGGGCAGGAAGTCCTTGGATAGGGTCACTGATCATAATTACTTTTGTTAGTAGTGCAGCTACATGTGTGAAGTGCAGTAACACCTCTCCTTATGCTGATTAGCAGTGTGCTGTTATGTACACTTAGGCATTGCTTACTTAAGCAAGTGAACCCAAATACATAGCACCCAAGGGATGATTCATAAGGCTTAGCTGAGCATGGTTTGTGTAAACATGATTTCACAGCTGAACCCTTGTGGTTTCCTTTATAAACTGTAACAGTGCTGAGGATGTTCACATGCCAGAATAGGAAATAGACTACCAGTTAGTGTTATTGTACTCAATGCAATATTTTTCTCGTGAATTCAACCTTTTTTCTAAAATTCATGTCTTAATATTGTAAACTCTTTGCTTAACTCGAATGATTCCCTTTGTTTTCAGGGCCTGTTACTAAGTTTAACTATGGCATCATAAATTTTTGTTGCTCATTCATGAGATGTGGACATCACTGGTTCAGCCTTGACTATTGCCAAAGCCTAATTACTTTTGAGAAGTTTGACGGATACATTTATTTCATGAACTGGAAAATGACTTTCAGCACAAAGGCACTTGGCCCATTTTCATTGAAGGGTCCTATTAACCACCTCCTTCAATCTTTCAATCCCTTGTGACTCTGAATATATCTGGCTATTCATGAACATAATTAAAAATCTCCTTCAATTGCCTTCCTAGTTACTGAGTTTGCAACTACTTTCTTCTTTGAAAACACCCTCTTTGACTTCTGTATCTAATTCTAACTTCCTTATTTTAACTTACTTAGTTTTGGAAACATTCATAATAGTTAAAAATTTAGATTAATTTTATCAATATTTTTCTTAATCTTGAAAATATATGCGTTTTACATTTAAGTATCCTCCTGATTATGGCTGAACTAATCATGCTCTCCCCTATATCTTATAACCAGACTAATCTACTTGCAATTAAAAATTTCACTGCTTGGTAATGTGTGTACTCTAATGAGCTCACTTTTAATCACTTCTTTTAAATTACTTCTAATTATTCACCTTTTTAAATTTCAACTTCTCTTTTTCACAATAGTTCGCTCATGTGCCAGAAGTAATATTATAATCATTTTGAACGATGTTAACCTGAAAGTTAATTAGTTTCAATTCCCAGTGTGGAGGTGTTTTACATTTTAGTGTTGTGGGAGAATTCATTCCGAGATTTAAAATAGGTTATTGTGCAGTAAGAAAGAACATTAGTTTCAATAGTAACTTCCATAACACAAAGCCGGTCCATCATCTACAATACACAAATCAGGAGTGTGATAGAATACTAGATAACAAAGTGTGGAGCTGGATGAACACAGCAGGCCAAGCAGCATCTTAGGAGCACAAAAGCTGACATTTCGAGCCTAGGCCCTTCATCAGAGAGGTGGATGGGGAGAGGGTTCTGAGATAAATAGGGAGAGAGGGGGAGGCGGACTGAAGATGGATAGAGGAGAAGACAGATGGAGAGGAGAGTATAGGTGGGGAAGTAGGGAGGGGATAGGTCAGCCCAGGGAGGACGGACAGGTCAAGGAGGCGGGATGAGGTTGGTAGGTGGGAAATGGAGGTGCGGCTTGAGGTGAGAGGAAGAAGAGGCTAGGGAGGCCAGGACGAGCTGGGCTGGTTTTGGGATGCAGTTGGGGGAGGGGACCAGCTCATTCCCTCTCCCGACTGCATCCAAAAACAGGCCCAGCTCATCCCTGCCTCCCTAACCTCTTCTTCCTTTCACCTATCCCTTCCTCCCACCTCAAGCCGCACCTCCATTTCCTACCTACTAACCTCATCCCACCTCCTTGACCTTTCCGTCCTCCCCGGACTGACCTATCCCCTCCCTACCTCCCCACCTATACTCTCCTCTCCACCTATCTTCTCCTCTATCCATCTTTGGTCCGCCTCCCCCTCTCTCCCTATTTATTTCAGAACCCTCCCCCCATCCCTCTCTATGATCAAGGGTCCAGGCCTGAAACGTCAGTTGTCCTGCTCCTAAGATGCTGCTTGGCCTGCTGTGTTCATCCAGCTTCACACCTTGTTATCTCGGATTCTCCAGCATTTGCAGTTCCTATTATCTCGGATTGAAATGTTTGCTCTGTTTTCTCTCCATAGATACTGACAGACCTATTGTGTTTCTCCAGAATTTTCTCTGTTTGTTCCAATTTCCAGCAGTATTTTATCTATATTTGTATATTATTAGAACATATGGCTTCAACTTTAGAGTGAGCAGATATGAATCAAGATTGTATAGAAATGCAATTCTGTTCTCTCTATCAGCTACTTGGATAATCTGGACAGAATCACTGCCCCTGGCTATGTTCCAAACGAGCAAGATGTTTTGAGATCAAGAGTTAAGACCACGGGTATTATTGAAGAACAATTCTCCTGTCAGGACCTGCACTTCAGGTAAACAGCTGCATGGCTTTAGAATGTAGCCTACACCTCAGCTAATGTGAATGCAATTATGAGTTGTAGTACCATGCCCACCTGACACGTTGGTCCATCAGGCAGAACTTAGAATGAATCCCATTAACACTCAGACTCAATGAACCAACTGAGATCTTTGTGCAGTGAGTGCTGTGCTGTGGCTCATTATTTTGCGTCTTATGGTTTCCTAAATATGCAGGGTTTTGTAAAAATAAAACAGAAATCAGATTGTTTGCACAACTCTCCTCTAAGTAAAATACAGCTCTGTGTATTTCTCTTAAGCTGTGGCCACAAAGAAGTTGGATTTATGCCTCATGAAATATTCCTTGGGTGAATCTTGAAGCCCATGGTACTCATTATTTGCACTGCTGCACAGGATGTACAGTTTGTGAGTAATTTATTTTTGTTAAGATGTAGGGTGTTAGCCTCAGGGAATTGAACTGTATCTCCAGCTGGAAACTAGTGCTAGCAGTAAGCAGTCCCATGCCTGCTGCCCTACACCCAGAAACAGAGTAAATCTCTCCACATTGGTTTCCAATATGCCTCCGCTTAAATGAGGAAATCACATGACATGGCCCTTTTCATACTGACCATCCTAGGCCCCTCCTGAATGTGATTGTCAATGGAGATAGCATTGACGATGAAGTGAATCAGGTTCAAACTCATTTAGGAACCAAATTATGATCACTGAAACAATTTCGCTTCGGATCCTCATGGTTAGCATAAAAGACATTAGTCTCATCAATCTGTACTAGGTTGAAGCCATGATCCCAAATGCGAATGGTTAACATCTGATCTACTATTGCACTGAAGCTTGGCCTTTGAGAAGGACCCCATCAAATGGGCCAAAAATGTCCTTTTATCTTAAACATCCAATTAAAGTTTAAGAAGAATAAACAACTACAAGGGCAGCGCAGTGGCTTAATGGTTAGCACTGCTGCCTCACAGTGCCATCGATCTGCGTTTCATTCCAGCCTTAGACAACTGTCTGTGCAAACACCTCCCATTCTCCCCATGTTTGTGGAGGTTTCTACCAGGTCTGGCTTCCTTCCACAGTCCAAAGATGTACAGGTTAGGTGGATTGGCCATGCTAAATTACCCATAGTGCCCAGGGATGTGCAGGCTAGATGGATTAGCAGAGTTACAGGGATAGGGTAGCGGGGTGGATCTAGGTGGGATGCTCTTTGGAGGGCTGGTGTACACTTGATGGGCCAAATGGCCTGCTCCCACACTTTAAGCACTTCATCTGAAACAAAATATTTTGCTGTACATTTTCAAAAGAATACATTCCAATTCCGTAGGTTCTATTCTACACATGTTCAACATAATTATGAAGGGATAATCCTTCTCAAGTTCTTAAAACACTGATGCAGTTAATGTATTAATTTCTGCTGTAACCTCAGAATGTTCGATGTTGGTGGACAGAGGTCAGAGAGGAAGAAGTGGATCCACTGTTTTGAAGGAGTTACCTGCATTATTTTCTGTGGCGCTCTCAGTGCATATGACATGGTGCTGGTTGAGGATGATGAAGTGGTATGTAATTTTAATTGTGTGTTCACAAAACCAATCCAATGGGATAGTTCAAAACAAAAAATGTGTGTCATGTGGTGTCCTAACGTTTTCAAATCTTCATGGGGTACGGGAGGAAAAAAAGCCAAGAAGTTTTAGATGGACTTATTGGACAAAAGAACTTGCAACGTATCTTCTCTCCATCATAAGGTTAGAAATGGGATGTTTGCTAATGACTGCACAATGCTCAGTACCATTTGTGACTCCCCAGACACTGAAGCAGTCCATGTTGAAACACAAGGCCTGAGCAATATTCAGACTTGGACTGACAAGTAGTAAGTAACATTCATGCCACACAAAAGCAAGGCGTCCCCAATAAGAGACAACCTCATCACTATTCCTTTACATTCAATGGTGTTACCATCACTGAATCCCCCACTATGAACATTTGTGGTTATGATTGGGCAGAAATTGAACTGGACTAGCCACATGCCAGGCAGCCAGAGGCTAAGAACACTGCAGTGAATAACTCACCTCCTGATTCCCCAAAACTTGTCCACTATCCAAAATCTACAAGTCAGGAATTAGATGAAATACAAACCACTTGCCGGGGTGCGTGCAGCTCCAACAATATTCAAGAGGCTTGACAACACCCGGGCAAAGTAGCCCACTTGATTGACGCAACATCCATAAACATCTGCTCTCTCGACCACTAACTTTCAGTAGCAGCAGCGTGTGCTATCCACAAGAAGCACTGCAGAAATCCACCAACACTCCTTTGACTGGAGCTTCCAAACCCACAACCACAACCACTACCATCTGGAAGGATAATGGCAGTCGATACATGGGAACACCAGCACCTGTACATTCCCTGCTAAGCCATTCCCCATCCTGACTTGGAGATATGCCACCATTCCTTCTTTGTCGCTGGGTAAAATTCCTGGAATTCCCTCACTAAGGACATTGTACATCGTGGACATGCAGCAGTTCAAGAAGACAGCTCAATACCACTTTCTCAAAGACAACTAGGGACAAGTAATAAATGCTGGTCCAGCCAGCAACACCCACATTCTCACAAAAGAATTAATAAAAACAATGGCTACTTTTAGTGCTATAAGATTCTAAAATTCTGACCCTTTAAACAAATGACAGCATGTCAAAATACAAGAATGGATATATTTGGAAGGACATGCATTTTCTGGAGAATATAATTGCTTAAGATGAGGTTCAGTGAGGCCAAAGTGGATACCAATTGAGTGGTATCAGTTCAAACAGGGTCCTGAGCTATTTCCATGGGTGCCTTTCTGTCTATGACTGAAATGTGCTGAATTTAATGTCATGCAATGTCAAGTAAATGGTTATATGTCAGGTTCCTTCAGCGCAATATCATGAAGCATCTGCGTCTTAGGTACAATCATTGCTGTGTTAGTTGTTCATCTGGAGGAACTGTGAACTGTGATCAGAATGTGCGAGGGTTGATTCAAAGCTTTATTTTACTGCATCAGACATTAAACCAAAAATATAACAGCTCTGTCACTGTGTTAAATTTCAGTAGAGGTGAAAGCCCACTGTAAGAACTGGTGTACCAAGGACAGATGTCTCATAAAATTGACCTTGCTGATCACTGAGCAGTTTTAAAGGAAACTTACCAAAAATAAATTTTTCTGAAGAAAGTTCTCGACCTGAATCATCAACTTTCCTGCTCCCCTGATGCTGCTTGGCCTGCTGTGTTCATCCAGCTTCACACTGTGTTATCTCTAAAAATAAATGCGACAGGCACATAAAATTAAGCATGGGGAATAGTCAGTGACAGCAATGTGTATTCAGGAATCTAGCATCTGTAACTTTTCTTACCTTGGCAGTAACTGTGCCAAACAATTGTTTCATGTTAAATTGCAAATTAATGTTTTATAAAAAGCTGAAGCAACATGTTGTGTTAGAATTATGATTAAACATCGGTGGAAAACTTCATTTCAGGTCGTGACCTACACTAATGATGAATAATTAACAATCTGAGCAATTTCCTGGTGAATAATGAACCTTATATTGGGAAAATAAAATGAAGAATTACGGATGCTCATCTCTGAAAGAAGCAAAAACAGAAATTGCTGGAGAAACACAGCAGGCCTGGCAGTATCTGTGGGGAGAAAGAGTTAACTATTCAAGTTAACTCACCCTTTTTGTTTGAGTTCTGATAAAGGGTCACTGGTCTTGAAATGTTAACACTCTCTCTTCACAGATGCTGACCGACATTCTGAATTTCTCCAGTATTTTCTGTTTTTGTTTGACTTGTATTAAGAGAGCTGGCTGAGACATTCGGTGTCTGGATCAATACTAGAACCTTTGTTATTTGTAATTTACATAAATGATCTGGATGTGAATGTACAAGGCATGATTAGTGAGTTTGCGGATGATGCAAAATTCGAAGGTATTTTTGATAGTGAGGAAGGTTATCAAAAAATACAGAGGAATCTTGATCAGATGGGGAAGATTGGCATATCAATAGTGTGAGGTATTGCACTTTAGTTTTTGTCCAATGTGTGCAGGAGGGTTTCCTGACACAGTATGTCGAAGGGCCGACAAGAGGGGAGGCCACACTGGATCTGGTAATGAACCAGGCCAGGTGTTTGATTTAGTGGCAGGTGAGCACTTTGGAGAGATTGACCATAATTTGGTTATGTTTACTTTAGCAATGGAAATGGGTGGGAACATGCCACAGGGCAACAGTTATAGATGGGGGAAGGGCAATTATAATGCGATTAGGCAAGACTTTGGAGGCATAGAATGTGTTAGCAAAATGCAGGGGATGGGGACAATCGAAATGTGGAGCTGGTTTAAGGAACAGATATTGCGTGTCCTTGATAGGTATGTCCCTGTCAGGCAAGGAGGAAGCAATAAGGTAAGGGAACCATGGTTTACTAAAGAAATTGTATCTCTTGTTAAGGGGAAGAGGGAGGCTTATGTGACGATGCGACGAGATGGTTCAGATGAGGTGATGGAGAGTTACAGATTAGCTAGGAAGGATTTAAAGAGAGTGTTAAGAAGAGCAAGGAGGGGACATGAGCAGACATTGGCAGATAGAATAAAGGAGAACCCCAAAGCTTTCTATAGGTATGTGAGGAATAAGAGGATGACTAGGGTAGGAATAGGGCCAGTCAAAGGCAGAAGTGGGAAGTTGTGTGTGGACCCTGTGGAGATTGGAGAGGTGCTAAATGATTATTTCTCATCTGTTTTCACTGAGGAACAAGAGAATATTGTAGAGGAGGCTACTGAGTTACAGGCTACTAGAATTGAAAGGATTAAGGTTAGGAAGGAGGTGGTGTTAACAATTCTAGAAGGTGTGAAGGTAGATAAATCCCCTGGGCCATATGGGACTTTTCCGAAGATTGTCTGGGAAGATAGGGAGGAGGTAACGGAGCCTTTGGCCTTGATCTTTGAGTCCTCATTGTCTACAGGTTTAGTACCAGAGGACTGGAGGAATGCAAATGTTGTGCCCTTGTTCAAGAAGGGCAGTGGGGTTGACCCAGGTAATTATAGACCAGTGAGCCTTATGTCTGTTGTAGGAAAAATTTTGGAAAGGGCTATAAGAGACAGCATTTATAATCATCTAGCAAACAACAATTTGATTGGAGATAGTCAGCATGGATTCGTCAAGGGCAGGTCGTGTCTCACAAACCTCATTGAGTTTTTTGAGAAGGTGACCAAGCATGTGGCTGAGGGAAGGGCAGTTGACGTGGTGTACATGGACTTCAGTAAAGCCTTTGATAAGGTTCCACATGATAGGCTATTGGAGAAAATACAGAGGCACGGGATTGAGGGAGATTTAGTGGTTTGGATTAGAAACTGGCTTTCTGTAAGAAGGCAATGAGTGGTGGCTGATGGAAAATATTCAGCCTGGAGTCCAGTTACTAGTGGTGTGCCTCAAGGATCTGTTTTGGGACCACTGCTGTTTGTCATTTTTATTAATGACTTGGACACAGGCATAGGTGGATGGGTTAGTAAGTTTGCAGATGACACTAAAGTCAGTGGAGTGGTGGACAGTGTGGAAGAATGTTGCAGATTGAGGCGAGACTTGGATAAACTGCAGAATTGGGCCGAAAGGTGGCAAATGGAGTTTAATACGGGTAAATGTGAGGTGATTCACTTTGGGAGGAATAATAGGAAGGCAGAATACTGGGTCAATGGAAAGATTCTTGGTAGAGTGGATGTGCAGAGGGATCTTGGTGTCCACGTACATAGATTCCTGAAAGTTGCCACCCAGGTTGATAGTGCTGTTAAGAAAGCTTACGGCGTGTTAGGTTTTATTGGTAGAGGGATTGAGTTCCGGAGACGTGACATCATGCTGCAACTGTACAAAATGCTAGTGTGGCTTAATTTGGAATACTGCGTGTAGTTCTGGTTGCCCCATTACAGGAAGGATGTGGAAGCATTGGAAAAGGTACAGAGGAGATTCACCAGGATGTTGCCTGGTCTGAAGCGCAGGCCCTATGAAGAAAGGCTGAGGGACTTGGGTCTGTTCTCATTGGAGAGAAGGAGGCTAAGAGGGGATTTAATAGAGACATACAAGATGATCAAAGGATTAGATAGGGTGGACAGTGAGAGTCGTTCTCTGAGGATAATGACTTCAGCTTGTACAAAGGGGCATAGCTACAAATTGAAGGGTGATAGATGTAAGACAGATGTCAGAGGCGGCTTCTTTACTCAGAGAGTGGTAAGGGCTTGGAATGCCCTGCCTGCCAATGTAGTTAACTCAGCCACATTAGGGGCATTTAAACAGTCCTTGGATAAGCATATGGATAATGGTGGGATAGTGTAGGGGGAGGGGCTTAGATTAGTTTGCAGGTCGGCGCAACATCGAGGGCTGAAGGGCCTGTTCTGCGCTGTATTGTTCTATGTTCTATGTTCTATGTTCTATGTAGGGTCCCAACGCAAAACGTTAGCTTTCCTGCTGTGTTCCTCCAGCTCCGCACTGTGTTATCTCAGACTCCAGCATCAGCAGTTCTTACTATCTCTGAGGTCCTATGGAGTGTTGTGGAACAGTGGAACCTATGAGTGCAAGTACAAGTTCATTTTAGTCATCAGTGGCATCACAGGTGGACAGGGTGGTGAAGAAGGCATTTAGCATGCTGGCCTTCATTGGTTGAGGCATTGAGTATAGGAGTTGGGATGCTATTTGACAGTGGTATAAGTCGTTGGTGAGGCTGCACTTGGGATATTGTGTACAGTTTTTGTCACTCTGTTATAGGAAAAACATAGTTAAACTGGAAAGTGTACAAAGAAGATTTACGAGGACGTAGCCAGGACTAGTAGGCATGAGTTATAGGAAGAGGTTGGCCGGGATAGAACGTCATTCCTCAGAACATAGGACAATCTTATTGTTTTGTATTAAATTATGAGGGGCATAGATTGGAAGAATGCATATAGTCTTTTTCCCAGGAATGGGGAATTGAAAACTAGAGGGCATAGCTTTAAAGTGAGAGGGAAGAGATTTAAGAAGGACCTGAGGGGTAACTTGTTTACGCAACTCTGGGCTGCCAGAAAAAAAGCGGTTGACGCAGGTACAATAGCAACATTTGAAAAAACATTTGGATAGATACATTTGTGGGAAAGGCTTAGAGGGATATGAACAAAAGGAGGGCAATTGGAACTATCTGAGGAGGCACCATGGTCAGCATAGACCAATTTGGGCTGAAAGGCCCGTTTCCATGCTGTATTACTCTGCCACTTAATATGTTCAGAATTCCCTTCCCTCCTGATAATGAAACTCCCATCTTAGCTCTCAATCTCCAATTTTCTTTTATCATTCCATCGTTGACAGCACAATCTTCAGCTGCATGGGTCCCAAGCTCTCAAATTCAAAACATCTCCCATTCCCAAACCACCCACCTCTCTGCCTCCTCCATTAAAACATTCCTTTAAACTTTGATGGCACTTTTATCACCTGTTGTGTATTTCTCTATATGGCACATGCTTAATTTTGTTTAACTTATTTTGTCCCAAAGAACTTTAAATATGCAATGTAAATGCAAGTTTCTGTCACAGCACCACTCTCGCTTGGAGACTTCGTCTAATTTGAGGCAAATTGGGTTCCAATTGAGATCAGAGATAATGGAAGCTGCAGATGCTGGAGAATCCAAGATAGCAAAGTGCGGGGCTGGATGAATACAGCAGGCCAAGCAGCATCTTAGGACCACAAAAGCTGATGTTTCGGGCCTAAAGAAGGTGGTGGTGAGCTTCCTTCTTGAGCTGCTGCCAATCACGTACTTTTGGTTGACTCACAATGCCCTTAGGGAGGGAATTCCAGGATTCTGATTCTGCAACAATGAAGGAACACGAGATAATGGGAACTGCAGATGCTGGAGAATCCAAGAGAATAAAGTGTGAAGCTGGATGAACACAGCAGGCCAAGCAGCATCTCAGGAGCACAAAAGCTGACGTTTCGGGCCTAGATCCTTCATCTGATGAAGAATGAAGGAACACCAATGTGTTTCCAAGTCAGGATGGCGTGTGGCTTGAAATGCACCTTACTGATGGTAATGTCCCCATGGATCTGCTCGTCTTGTCCTTCTAGATGGAAGTGGCCATGAGCTTGGAAGGTGCTGTCTAAGGATCTTTGGTGAATTTCTGAGTTCATCCTGTAGATAGAGCACACTGCTGCTTCTGAGTATTAGTGGTGGAGAAAGTGGATGTTTCTGTATGTGGTGCCGATCAAGTGATGTCATTTTTAAAAGAAGTCTTGTGAATTAAGACCTGGAATACATTCGCTGTCTAAAGTGAAGGAGGAAGTAAATTAAATAGGAATCTTTGTAAGAGATTTGAACATGAACTTTAAAAGAGAAGTTTTGTAGGGGAACTATGTGGATAAAGCAGTGAAGTTGGTTTAATCAATAACTTTTTCAAGAATTTCTTTTAAGAAAAGCTGACCAAAATGCTTGCTCCAATTTCTGTCTGTAATATTGAACGAAAACATTCCAAAAAACAGATCGGAAAGTGCTGAATTGTGGAAGATGTTGAGATAAGTTGTTAGAATGATGGCAGGTTGCAAAGGTTGTGGAACAAAATATAGACTTTTATTTTACATAGAAGATACAACACAAAAACAGGATAATTTGTCAAAAACTACTCTATCCTCATGTTTATGCTTCATGTGAGTCTCCCACCCCCTCCCTTCATACGACTCTACCAATATTCTCTTCCATTCCTTTCTCCCTCATCTATCTATTTCATCTGATGAAGTAGCAGCACTCTGGAAAGTTGTGATTTCAAATAAACCTGTTGGACTATAACCTGGTGTTGTGTGACTTCTGACTTTGTCCACCCAGCCCCCAACACCATCACATCTATTTATTTGGCAGCTCCTTAAACACATCTTGTCTATTTGCTTCAACTATTCCTTGTGGTATTTATAGAATTAAGGGGGTTAATTCTACATGGTATAAAAGAGACACATTGCATCACTACCTGTGATGAGTACAAAGACAAATGAATTTGCTTTGCAGTTTTGTAGCAGAATAAAGCCACAATAAAGATTTTTTTAAAATGAAGTTAATTTATCTTATCTCTGCAGACTGTCTTTAGCAACATGAAACCAAGAATATTATTGCATTGCAACCATTCTCCGGATCAAGAATTTTTCCTGAATTCCTTATTTTTCCATTTTATGTTTTCCTTCCCTTAGCACAGTAAAATGGTAACATGATTTCTGTCTGTCCACTTATTCCTACCAGAA
Source organism: Stegostoma tigrinum (assembly GCF_030684315.1). Lineage (NCBI taxonomy): Eukaryota > Metazoa > Chordata > Chondrichthyes > Orectolobiformes > Stegostomatidae > Stegostoma > Stegostoma tigrinum. The sequence goes on from NC_081374.1 coordinate 11,617,371, forward strand.
CCGAATGCATGAGAGTCTCCATCTCTTCAACAGTATTTGCAATCACAGATACTTTGCAGCCACCTCCATTGTGCTGTTTCTGAATAAGAAGGATCTTTTTGAGGAAAAAATCAAAAAAGTTCATTTGAGCATCTGTTTCCCGGATTATGACGGTACTTTCATTTTTTTCCCCCCCTTGATTTCTTGGAGGAAAGTGTGTTCAGTAGGTTTAAATAGATAACTTAGCCAAACTATTTGTTACTTAGTTCAAAATATTCAATATTTGACCTTCAAATGTCCTCCATTATTTTTTTAAAATGTAACTGTTGGGGTTAGGCCATTTGACTATTTTACTGGCTGATACCTGATTAAATTTGTTACTGAGACTCCAAATTCAGATGGACTATCAAATACATGGGCAATAACAGGTGCTGCTATCAATCATCCTGTATCAGCTGTTCACAAGACATCATTTATTAGGTAGAATCAGCTGTCAGTACTGTGTTTGAGATACTTTAGCAGCTTAGGAGTAGGCCATTCTGTCCGCTGAACCCACTCTGTCATTCAATTAGATCACAGCTGATTATTTATCTCAATACCACTCTCAAGCACTGCTTTCACATCCTTTGCTGACATTAGTCTTCAGTCTTCTACTGATTTCCGTCTTGAACGTTTACAGATTAAGCTTCCGCAGCCCTCTGAGACAGAGAATTCTAAAGATTCACCACTGAGTGAAGACATTCTTCTTCATCTTGATCTTAATTTGATCAATCCTAAAGTGGTTTACCTATTATTCTTAGATAAGTTCCCATGGTTCAAACTCACCAGCCAGAGGCATCATGCTGTCTTTACTTTGTCATGCCCTGTAAGAATTCTATAAACTTGGAGATCACTTTTCAACTTTGGAAATGTAGGTCCAGCTTCCTCTATCTCTCCTTATATGGCTATCCGTCATCCCAGAGATTTTTCTGATGAAATTCTTTAGAACTCCATAAATAGATAGATGGGAATGCTTTGGTTGGTTTAATGAAGAAAATAACCATAGTTTTCTGATGGCAGCTGATTTCTGAGTTCAATGACTCCTTTATCCCTTATATCAGGAGTGGGGTGATTACCTCATCCACAAGTCTTTTGATAATGAAGCTGTCCAGATGGCTTTTAACAAGAAGTGTTTAAAAAACTATGCTTACAGGCTGACTTAGCAAATAAAATTTCTATTAAGGACCAGGCAATGGTCATCTCAAACACAAAGTCAAAAGTATCCCCTTCAGAGTTTAATGACGTTTGCCTCTTTCATTATTTTGAGAAAGTAACTGATTAGAAACTTTAGCTCAGACTGGGTTTATCCTCCAATGACTAAGAAATATATTGAATGTTCAAAGTTTTTTTTCCTTAATCAAAACACATGCAGATATGCATTTGCTGGAATCGCATGCTGCTGAATGTCCGATTACTCAGGAATCACTAATTGCTTTGGTCTCTATCTTGAGGTCCCAACACGTATGAGGATGCTGGCAATTACATCAAGAACCAATTTCTGGATCTTAACATGCGAAAAGATGTCAAGGAGATCTATGCACACATGACATGTGCTACCGACACACAAAACGTCAAGTTTGTATTTGATGCTGTGAAAGACATTATCATTAAAGAAAATCTCAAAGACTGTGGTCTTTTCTGAACATTTTGGCTTCAGTCTATATCAGGTATGTTAAAAAAAAACTATTGTAAGAGTATTGTTTGCAATTACTTTCATGATAAATATTGATGTTTGTGGAATCAGTTATGACATTTCAGAAACCATTTCGTCCATCAAGTCCATATTGATTGCCTGTTGAATAGTCCAGCCAGTTCTATCTACCAGTGTGCCCCTCCTTATCACCCTCACCTCCCACTCCACCCCTGGTGTACTGAGGATAGAATGGTCCCCACAGTGTGGAAACAGGTCATTCACCCCAACAAATCTACACCAATTCTCCAAACAGCATCCCACCAATCCCTGTAACTCTCATCCACTTAACCTACACATCCACGAACAATTTAGCATGGCCAATTCACCTAACCTGCACATCTTTTGACTATGGCAGGAAAGCACAGCACCCAGAGAAAACCCATGCAGATATGGAGAGAATGTACAAGCTCCACACAGACAGTCGCCCAAGGTGGCAATTGAACCCAGGTCCTTGGCATTGTGAAGCAGCAGTGCTGGCCACTATGCCCCCATGTCACCCTTCAAGAGGCCATCCAACATCCTCTTAAAAGTCATTGATCACTTCTGTTTCCATTACACTCACAGGCAGCTAGTTGGAGTTCACTGTTATTAATTGTATTGTAAAAGTTCATCCTCACATCCACCCTGCATCTTTTCATTGAGTACTGCATCTGGTTAGGAGAAGAGATCCAAGCTCTGGAATCAAAGTCCTGTCAATAATAAAACAGTGTAAACCTAATTACTTACTGTAGCCACAATCTGAATACAAGTGTTTATGTAGAATTCTATAGTTTGTTAGTACAGTAATAACAGTTTAACATGGTCATGGTTAATAATTTAACAATATGGTTCCTTTCTCTTTTGAAGAAACATTCAATATTTCATCACCCAAGGTTCCCAGATCTAACCATCCTTGTCTTTCATCCTCACACGATCACATTGGACCTGAAGTCTCATCAACTGGCTTTTAAAAGACTCCTACATATCCTACATTTACCCTCAAACAGGTATCCTCTCGTATCTAATTTCTTTGCTTCCTGCCCAATACTGTTAATGATCCTTCCCCTGATTTAGCACTTTCACCTAATGACCATCCTTAAATTTTAGGGTCGTTATGGATAAAGTCAAGAGATTATGATCACAGTTCACAAAATGGTCCTCCACTGAAACTTCAATTACCCAGCCCAGCTCATTCCCCAGTACAAAGTCTAAGACAGTCCCCTGTCCTAGTTAAACATCTTTCACTGTCACCTACTTTCAAAATGAAATCTGGTGAAAAGTGTGCTCCATTAGTCATACATAAGTGCCATTCACAGAATAAAATTTTTAAAAAAACTTGAGTCCAACTTTTTTTCTCACTGCTATACCACCACCAGAGATGCACTTTGGGTCTTCCAGCCCAAACTATGCTGCTGAGAGCATCCTGCTTCGGGCAACACCAGTTCCATACCACACCTGCTGTTGGGGTCCAATTCCATGTGGAAAATGAGCCCCTCTCTAGGCCTCGCAGGCCACCCAAATGACTCAGCCGCCTCCTCTGAAAATACTGCTTCCTGCCAAAGATGCAAGGAGTATAACAGGTAAGGCAGATGAATTTAGAGCCATGATCTGCTGTCATAACTGTTCCTGTATCTTCCACTGGCTATTGGTAGGTCCATTATATATACTCAGCATTGGAGTAGGAAAATTGCAACCAAGAAGTTCTACCCATATGGCTTTGCTGGAAGAGTGCTCCAAGCTGTGCACTCTTCGTCCAGCTGCGACCTTCTTAAATCAGTAACGAAACTCTCCCAGCCTTTTTACATTCCTCCCTCTCTCACCTAAAATATCTAAAACTGTAGAATGTTGAGTTGCTAGTTCTGCCCTTCTCGCAACAGCTACAAAGTCCCATATATCAATCCTGGCTCTAAATTCATCTGCCTTACCTGTTATACTCCTTGCATTAAAATACACATCAAACCATCAGTACTAACATGTTCATTAACCTGACTCTGCCTGTTCTTCCTACTAGACTCACTGAATGACTTCTCTTCAAACACTCCTCATATTGACCTACTGCTGTTTCCTACTCCCATGCCACACTAGTTTAAACCATCCAGCGTGGCTCAGGCAAACCAGTCTGGCCCTCCAATTTAGATGTAACTTGTCCTTCCTGTAACCATTACTCTGACTCACTTTTTATTCCAGATTAAAAATCAAATTTAAATTCCACCAGCAGTCGTACTTTAGAATCCTCAGACACATAAGAAATGTCAAAACTTGGCTCATCTCATCACCTTGAGCTGCTGCAGCCCTTTTCTATGATAGTATAAAGTGAAAAATTGCAAGAGATCCAAATGTGGTAAAGATGACAGAACGGTACAATGGGATAGGCAGGTTAGTGAGTGGGACAAGATCTGGTAAGTGCAGTATAATGACAGAAAATGTGAAATTATCCATTGTGGCAGCAAGTATGTAGATATCATATTATTTAAAGTGTGACAGATCACAGAGAGACTCCCAGCACATGAATCACAAGAGATGATGCAGGTACACCAAACATTAAGAATAACTCGAAGCAAAAAAACCCAGAAGTTGCTAGAGAAACTCAGTGGATCTTGCAGCATCTGTGGAGAGAAAGCAGCATTAACACTGACACAGTCCATTGAGCTCTGAACAACTGGAGTTTCTCCGGCAATTGTTTTATTTCAGATTTTCAACTTTGGCAGTTCTTTGTTTCATACAAGAATGAATAAAATACTGTTTACTGAAGGGAACTAAATTATAAAATAAGGAAATAATGCTTCAGATATGCAAGGCACTGGTGAGACCACATCTGGAGCACCGGAGTTGGATTTCGTATTTACAGAAGGATGTAAATGCATGGAAACTGTTCAGAGGTTTACTGGACTAATATCTGGAATGGGCAAGTTACTTTAGGAGAAACTGGTCAAGAGTTGTGATGCTGTTAACAAAGTACCAATGTTAGATGGCACATTTTCTTATTCTTAACAGTCTTGAAACATTGTTTTCTGCCCTCAGGCCCTTCTGGCTCTAGCCTTCCAGCTTTTGCATGAAGTGTGCTCCATTTCCAAGAGTGAATCTATGTGACCAGCTTCTCCATCTTTGACCTCATAGCTTTCACCAGCAAGACGTGCAGAAAAATAGGTGTGGTATAGTGTGTCATACACACGGAATTGTTTTTCAGGTCTCAAACACTTATTAACAAAAGCAGCACTAAATCAAGAGGGGTAGTTGACCTAAACCAATCTTCCAATATTTGTGATTGAGGACAATCTTGTGATGCTTTACTTCAAAAACGCATCACTTTATTGTTTAAAAATTAGAGTTGAAACATTTTGTCAACAATGCAAGTGTGAAACAAGCTTCCATTTCTAAAACAAAATTAGTTGATCTGATCTAATCTCAGAGCAGGTATAACTAGTTTGTTATATTTATATTTTTCAGCTTTTGCGTATGAGCTAATTTCATTGACGTTGCAACCACTATTTTCATTCCAGCTAACAAAGGTACACAATAGCAGGTACAGGCTAGCTGCTGATGGGCACCCTAGCATCATTGTACCTAACACTGTTTTGACACAGAACACTTTATATTTTAACTGAATTAATGATTTGATTTGTTTCCTACTTCTGGCACATTAAATGTGGATCAGCAATGCATTGGATGTTCTGAACATGGCTTGACATTTGCCTTTAAGCTACAACCTGTCCTATGTTGACAACAGTTTCCTTGTTGTCCCTCCATTATAATTTCAAATCTGATCTTAATTCTGAACTTTATTTTTAATTCCCAGAATATCATCTAATTTATTTAGGATCTTAATTTTTTAAACAGGACAAAAATTTATTTACAATAAATTAACAAAAACATCTTATTTACAGATTCAAAGTTAATAAGTTCAATATATGTATACAATCTTTGAGATTTCCATTAAAAAAACCTTGCCTACAGATGTCACTTGTGCCATGAAGTGCTTAAGTTCACAGAAATGCATTTAAACTTGCTGCAACTGAATGAGGGATGGGGTGGGCTGTTAGGCATGGAGAGGGGGTAGAAAAGGAAAGTCAGGGTTTGTAAAGGGCATGGAGGGGGAACAGAACAGATGGGGGGCTGTAAAGAGGGTGAGTAAAAAGAAAGACAAAAACAGCATAGGGTAGTTAAGGAGATGGAATCCATGGAGATCCCTGTTGGTAGCAGGGAGACATGGGGGATAATGGGGATTTGAAGTGATCAGTAGCCCTAAAAAAAGGCATGGGATGAAGAAATGGGAGGTCTATTACAGGGAGAAGAGACAAAGTCTGTGAGGGGAGCGGAGACACTGGGGCTGTGAAGGCAGGGGGTGCTGTTCGTTGGCAGGTGGATGGGACCGAAAGATGACTGAGGGGAACCTTCCACCCTCACTCACCATCGCCCATTGGCTTTATGTAATCCCTTCTCAAACTCTATTTCAATGACACCCTTCTTTTCTATACACGCGCAGTATTTTAGCATATGATGTTTATCAGAAACCTATGTAACGAGGTTGAGTTTCTGAAATTGTGAACACGTTTCAGGTTTGGTGCGCATACACTGTTGTAAAAATGCCAGATGTCAGTAGACCTTGACAAAAAACACAATATAATACTGAAGGAAATGTTGCTATGTAAATACATCTAAAGTGTTAGTGGAAGTAGCCCTGAAAACCAAATAAAAAAACCTGAGAAAATTCTCAAGGAACCCCTAAAACAATGCAGACCCCTGAAAGAAATAAAGACAAGACTGTTTTGAAAATCACATGATCTGATATTAATTTAAAATTAAAACTATGTTGTACTTTACCTGAGATACATGGGCTAGAACTGAAGTAAATCATTTCTGTTCTTACTTTGCCACAAAGAGGCTTGACCACTTTCTTAAAAATCAGCATTTATTGCAGTTGAGTCCAAGCCAGAACAGAGTCCAGTGTCAATCCCAAACTCACTTATATTGTATTTAGAGCTGTAACATAGACTTTGAATCTTGCTTTATAGCTTAGTTTTTACACGTTAAAATAACCCACAGATTACTAAATTAAATAAAATCAGGAGTAGCAGTTTGACAAAGTTTACAAAATATCCAAGCAATAGGTGTCATGTTTTAAAAAAGACAATCGATACACTGAGTGGCGAGAAGATCTCTTAGAAAATACCACAGTTCACTGTCAAAGATTAAGTTATCCAAATAACTTTGAAAATCAATCTTGAAGCACGTCATATTAAATATAGCAAATGTGAATAAATAGGTGAAAAACAAACTTCTTCCCTCCAGAAGTCATTAAAGAGCAGCCAGTTAGTCCTATCAAAGCCTTTGCCAATAGATGTGTGTAACTTGCTGTGGGAAGTAGTGTGAGAAGTGCCTAATCTCATTAATTTTGAAATAACCATCTTCTTTTCCATCTGTTTTGCTTGCTATTCCTAACTATTGATTTGGCATCAGGGGCTTACTATGTAGCAACTTAGCCCAAAATAAACCCATGTTCTGAAATTTGTAACAGCACAGTAGGATTCTACACAAAGTTATTTTATAACAGATGTTTTAATATTCCTCACTTCATGAAAACATCTGACGATACTAGAAAAAACTCTTCGGGCTGTGGCCTATACAGTTACATAGGACTTATCTAGTAGCAGCACTCTACATGGCACTATTACAAAAACATGGCCCATCCACAACACAGCATTTTATTCACACCAAGCCTCCAGTTATCGGCATGTTTCTAGTGTAAATATCAACTTCCTCTTGGGGTATCATATGTACATACTGCAATAGAAGCACAAAATGGATTTGCCTGCATGTCCCTTGCTTTATAGGCTCCAGAATGTTTTACAATCTCAGACTGCATCCATCGAGCCGAATTTTAAGGCAGTCATGGAGAACTTTTAAGTCGTGGAAGGGAATGAATAGGAGGCCACAAATACTGGAAAAACTCAGCATGTCTGGTAGCATTTGTGAAGAGAGAAAGCGTTAATGTTTTGAGTGCAACCACTTAAAGGTGACTTTTAAACATGCATATATGCCTGATACAGACAAACCATGCTCTCCTTTAATGCTTTATCTTCTGAATCAACTTCATTAGCTGTGTCTTAAATTACTTTTCTTGCAGTCTATCACCAACTCCTACATATTCAAAGTTCAGATAAAACCAGGATTTTCTCTACTGTAAATTAGCAGTTTACTTTTCCAATTACATCAATTAAAAGGCTGTGAATGGTTTCAAATTGGAGGAAAAAATCACATACCTAAAAGGTTGAAGATAAATGCTAGCCACTTTGAAGTGAAAGAAAATCAAACAGCAGCCTAGAATTAAAAGTACAATGGGCAACTTCCTTTATTCTTAAAATGCACAACAATATCTACAGAAATTAAAACTGTCTTAGAGAATGCATTGGTTACTTTTCCCACTGAATTGTTTTATTCTACATTTAACCATGATGATCAAAATACATAGAGTAGCTTTTCCCCAAAGGTGTCTCAGATCAAGATAAAATCTTCAGTTATGGATAAGTGAGGATAATGAAGGTCACAAAGTTCTTGCTTAGCTTGTACTACATGTAACTCATCAATTGGCAACTTTACTTTTTAAAAATATCTTATCTCCTCCCACTCTCCCATATTCGTGTTCTACGAGCCTTGCTCACATCAAATCTTGTGAAAAGGATTGCTGTTCAAACACACAGATCACAAAAACTCATCAGAAGCAGCCAGTCTATTTTGGTCCAAACTTCCCATTCCCTTAAAATTCTGTTGCCAAATATGTATCAAAGTCCCTTGTAAACGTTAATGATTACGATATCACAAGTTATGTACAGGAAATTCAACATATGGCACTTATTCCAGCAGTGACAGATCACAGAAGGAATTCTGGCCCAGCCTCAAATATAGGAGTAATAGAAATACAAACAAAACTGTTCATTCAGCAGAGGCAACAAATGCAACAAAAATACAGAAAACATGTATTTCTATAAGTATATATTTACTATAACAACAATATACAATGACTATTTAGAAATGTAATTACTATGGGATTTGAAACCAAGCTTCACTAACAGCAAGGTTTTGACTTCATTTTGATTCAGTCACTTAAAAATGCCCATTCAAAATCACTTATCCCATCATTCACAACCATCATTTCCTCTCTAAAACTGTCTGCATAACATGGGTTTGAGGCCCAAGGGCAATAACATTGGCAAATTCATGTAGAAAATAATCTGTTAACAAACATACCAATTCTTGACAATAAATACAAATAAACTAATGATCATAAAAATGGATTGGAATGGAAGATGTACTTGCTTGATGAACTTTCAGAGCTATCTTTAAAACAGTGAGTTGTAATCTTCGACATAACTGATGTGACTACTACTACTTTAGTGTGCAGATGCATGGGAAAGGTAGAACCTGCAGAGTTCACAGGGGTTCCTTGTTATAAACATGGCAATATTTAACAATACTATGGCAAGTGAACCAACCATGGTAAATGTTATGAACAAATATGGCAAAGACTCTTTGTCTGCTTGAGGTACATAGCCTTTTTACAGAGGATAAAAGGAAGTTCCTAAATATCTATCACCTCTTAAAACATGAAGTTAGATTTTTAATGTTTTTTTTCTTGGGGTCTACATGGCAGTGCTATATTACAAAAATAATCTAGTGACAGAAGTACAATTCTACTTCACAAGATCATAACTGATATTCTAAATTCTTTTTCGGTCACGGTAATTTTATTCATATTCTGAAATGAACAGGAAGCATGAACTCAGTTTAATGGAGTTCCAGATCAAAATCATTGCAGTTAAGAAAAAAAAATCAAGGTTTCAAATCTGAAATTAAAGTAAGTAAAACATAACAGGTAATTTGGCTTGATTTTAACTGGCTAGATTTAAAGCCATGCATTGTTTTATTATTTGGCAAACTTTGAACAATAGATGGCACTTGAAATTTCAATGGCAGTGCATTGTTTTACATAAAGCTAGAGGATAATACTAAGTTGCTAAATCATCAGTTCACGAGTTACTATTGTCTGTGGATCTTAATATTGCTTTTTAACTGGATAAATACACTTGAAATAACTTGCAATGGTTTTTGGACTACAAAAGTATTTAGTTTCTCTTTGTTGGGCCAATCAGTTCTACAATCAATGTCATAGAACATAATTTCTTATATGTTAAAAAGAAATACAACTTAATACAATGCTTGAATTTCATATTGGTCCAAACATCAATTAGAATGAGTGAAAGCAGTGATGATCAGTTATAACAAAACAAGTTTCAACAACTCTCGCTATAAAATTTAGCTATATTTTGCAAGAAATAGGGATCAAAAACACTTAATGAAATACCATCCAAAAAAATAACAACGATCATAGATTAAGTCACCTATCGATCATTCAATACAATTGCGTATCAACAAACCAAAGACAGAGAGAACTGGAAATGAAAAAGCAAAATTTTTCTTCCCCCAACACTGCTGAATCAGTTAAAAGTACATTATGTACGTTACTCATTTCAGACTAAAACACAATTTTTAAAAAGTGTTCGTAATACGTATTTAGTATCGAATATCTTGCATGCAGCCTCCCTCGTGACGTCAGTCATTTCGCTTTTGACCTCTGCCAGGCAGCATAACCAGGGAATAAAATGGTCCACTTGCAGGCTCTTTTATTAACAAAAAAAACCTAAAAGAAAAGAAAATTTAGATGTTTTCAAAAACTGCATTAAGGAAAATACAGCTTATAAAAAGTCAGTTTTCCATTCAGCAAGGTACAATAATAATAAAAATTCTAATATTACTGTGTGTTTTGTTTGTGAACATTTTATTATGTCTAGTAACTTACGATTCTTTAAACCCGCACCAGCCATTGCAAAAATACAGTAAGTATTATAGGGTACTATAACAAGTCTGTAGTTAGCTTGCAATCCCTCACCTGAGTGTGCTCTCAATAACAAGTCCTAGTATAATCCACATTCCTTCAAATTATTTTTGATGATGACATCTGTCACTGCATCAAACACAAATTGCACATTCTTGGTATCTGTGGCACACGTGAAATGAGTGTAGATTTCTTTGGTTTCTTTTCGTCTATTCAGATCTTCAAAGTGACACTGAATATATGCTGCAGCTTCCTCGTACGTGTTGGATCCTAATCAAAAGCAATATTAGCTTGCGTTAGACAAGGGACAACTACCAATACTGCAAATAAAAACCTGTATTTTTTAAACAGGTGACAGCATTAGCAACTACTGACAATGGAATCTAGCTCAAACTGATTTGACAAAGTGATAAACATTTCTATAGAATATATTGAACAATAGCAACAGATACAATGAATTCAAAATTTCAAAACTGCTGGAGATCTACCATATTAAATGAAGCTGTCTTTATAGCATTACTGCCATGACTGCTTCAAGCCTGTAGCACATCTCTCAACATTTACCAACCTATGCAGCTGAGGTGCAATGCATTTCAAATTTTTGCAATTATATTACATTCACTGCTATTTGATACTTTAAAAAGATTAACAACACAAACCACTAAATCCAACTTTGATTAAAATTATTTCAAGTCAAAAGTACAAAAATTCCAAGACATGTAGCAACAGGTTACCTGTATATTCTGGGTAACAAATTGTCAGAGGACTTCTCTTAATCTTCTCTTCAAACAGATCTTTTTTATTCAGGAACAGAATAATCGATGTGTCTGTAAACCACTTGTTGTTGCAAATGCTATCAAAAAGTTTCATACTTTCATGCATTCGGTTCTAGGAAGACAAGATTTGATTGTACTTATTAACTAAGGTTATCAGCTTAATCCTTGTCTGCAATAACCACCCAACATATGCCAAAGCAAAATATCACCAAATAATTAGTAGGCAATGTTAATACATGAAAAAGTCACACTGTAAAAGCTTGACAAAGTCTTATTCACCTTGTACGAAGTTTTTCTTATTGCAGAATACATGCTCAAGAGGCAGTGAGGGACATAGGGAGCAGTGGGCAGGGGCAGGGGTGAGCGGGCAGAGAGAGAGGAAACCATAAACATTTTCTAAAGGGATGCAATAGATGTTTGATTAAATTCTTCAGCATCAAAATACCATTAATGACATGCATCTCCATGCCTGCAATGAGACTATGTGATCTAATAAAAAGCTAACACTTCCTTCTCTTTTAAAATAACAAATAGATATCTCAAAACACAATCATGACGATTACTGTCCATTCAGTTCTTACCACTGATTGAGCGATCAGACAATTTAAATACAATTCTGAAATTGTTTTCATGTAATTCTGCACATTTCACATAGTACGAAATGCTCTTACAAACCAATGTGAACATATTAATAAATTTTCCATAATTTAACATGTAGTATTTACACTAAGAAACAAATCATATAGTACAGAATTATGTTTCCTATAAACATTCTCTGTACAATATTTACTTTGGATTTTTCTGCTACAGAAGGCAGTGGCGGTGGGGTCAAAATGCTTTTCTTGCAGATGTAGATTCTTGTTCCTATTTCGCATGCTGCTCATGTAAACCCTTTCAATTACAACATAAGCGCTAAATCAGTTGTAACTTATGAAAAATTCACTTATATTTTTCAGTTTGGACCACTGAGTGAAACTCAAGCATACCTGTTCTATTAACTACACCTGATATTTACTTACAAAACTCCTGTGTAAAAGCTGAAGTAATTCCACTAAATCCTGGCTATATCACTCACATTTGAACTGTTCCTCCAATCAAAGGAAATATCTCCTCTATATAAATATATATATATATATATATATATATATTGCTGACAGGCTCACTTGAGACACAGAAATAGTCTTAACTGAAGTAGCTCCTTGCAGGATCTTTCAACCCATTAATTTATTGCTGGTTGGATCATTCTCCACTTGTGAAGAAATTAAAACCTTCTTTCCTCACCTACAAAGTAGTATTAAATGTATTCCATTTTAAGCTAGATTTTTTCCAGTTATTTTATGTACTGTTCCAAGAAAATACTTTTAAAGTTTTGCAACATTACACAATTGATCTTTATATTACATCTTTAAACTCAATATAGTTCCACTGGCTGCCAATATAAATTACTCAGTTTTACTTGAGTTGGCAACTGTTCCAGTTTGGTTGTGCTGCTCATCAGCAGGAATAAATGTAAATAAGTTTTTTTTGACAGAATGTTATTTTAAATACTCAATTCAATTAACTTCGATAATCAATTTCATTCCCCTTGAACCATGACAACTCTTGTATATCAAATTATGAAACTGCAATAATGTACATTTTAATATGTACATAATTTAAACAGGCAGTTTATGAAATCCTATAAAGACACAACTTGGCTCATTTGTGGGCTATATCACAAAATGTACAAACCATTTCCTCATCTTCAGCAAGCACAAGATCGTAATCACTCAAAGCCACACAGAATATTATTGCAGTTACGCCTTCAAAGCAATGTATCCACTTCTTCCGTTCTGATCTCTGACCTCCAACATCAAACATCCTAAAAACAAAAGAGAGACATTAATACATAAAGCCAAATAAATTAAACTTCAAACCATTACCAGTATTCTGTGTAATTAGACGCATAGACTAAGTTTGACATAGTAACATGCCGCATAGATTTTATGATAAATTATTTCATACATACACATGCATGTATCATCACGTAGAATCTGTGTGCTGAAATTTTTAGAATTCTATACACAAGTTTCTGCAGAAATAAAACTTCTATTCAACATACTAGCTATAAGTTACAGTAATACTGAACACAACACATCCACAAAGAAATACAACCTTAAAATTTCTGGCAGGACTCCAAGGGCATGTTTTATGGTTCGGGTTTATGTACCAACTTCTGAAATCTTTCTATTGTAACTTATTACATAATGGAAATGCACATTAATACCATTTTAATATAAATAGATAAAAGTATTTGGCATATTTATGATTCCAAATGGTAGTACCACTAGACAAATCAAATCCGAGTGAAACTTGGCATGACCGATCATTTAATAAAAAAATTAGTTAACATGATGGCCATTCATAGAAACAGAGCCGCAAGACGCTTCAGAAATTCTACAACAGAATACATGTTTAGTCCAAATATAAAGGCAAACCAATCTAGCTAAAAATAGAACAGTTTTAAAAAAACTTCCAAACAATCAGCAAAATAAAGTTTCAGTTTATCTCCAATGCCACCACTTTAGTGACAAAGAGAAATTACACCTCTATCAAATGTCTTAATTTGATTAAATTGATTACCACTCCTGCCCGCGACCCATCCCCGGTTTTTATCCTCCAAACTGACTACTCAAGAAGGGTCTAGAGCCGAAATGTCAGCTTTCCTGCTCCTCTGATGCTGCTTGGCCTGCTGTGTTCATCCAGCTCTACACCTTATTATCTCAGATTCTCCAGCATCAGCAGTTCCCACTATCTCTGATGGTTACCAAGTTACTTTTTCGTAATGTATGCTATCTGATGCATATTGGATCAGTTCACTGTTCTGGAAGTGTGTGTCATGGAACTAGCCAACACCCATATGCCAAAATTTTAAAATCTAAATTCTAAAACTTTTAACATAAATCTCACACCTTTCATCACAACATATAGTATACATAAATTTGTTTCCCCAACAAGTGAATAAATTAGGTTTTAAAAGGAGAACTCGCAAAGGGAAGACTTCAAAGCAAACAAAGATGCTAGAAATACACAGTACATCTGCCAGGGTATGTGGAAAGAGACAGAGTAATTATTTCAAGTTGCATACCTATAACAAGAAAATCATTGATATACGCCCTGGGGAAATAATGAAAAGATTCCGACTTACTTGGTTCAAAAACACGATTACACTTATTTCCGCATTGATCCAAAGCTAAGTATATTATTAGGGAAGGATGGCCCTCCATCTCGCTGTGTTCAGAATTAAATATACACTTTAATAGTCAAAGTGCTGGCAGATAGAATTCATAGCAGATTCCAGTCCTTAACTAAAAGGATTTTCATCTCAAAATTTATGCACAAGTAGAATCAGCCTGCCAGGTGCCAACTCAACTTTCTATACATAAAAAGTTTACTAAATATGAAAACTTATCAAAGTTGACAAAGCCTTAAAATTCAGTGTAAACATATGAAGCAACATCCAAGTGTAAACAATTGCTCCCCATTACGAATTTGAATTAAACCTGTGTTCTGAGATTCAGTATCTAAGTAATTTTAGACTCGGTAGGTATCAAATTATACTCAAGAAGTGACTTATGGTTTCCATAGCACTCCATGCACCAGGGTTTCCTCATCATTTATGCTGTAGGCTAGTCGAAAGGTTGCTATAAATAATAGCTAACCGCTGTCACAGTACTATTTTTCACTAAGATGGCAGGGAGGTAAAACAGTCATGGCTTTGTTAACACATTACTGACCTGGAGGAACACAGGTGGCCAGGCTGCATCAGTACAGCAGGAAAGCTGATGTTTCGGGTTGGCCCCTTCTTCAGTATGTTCCTCCAGCTTCACACTTAGTTGTCACTCCAGCATCGGCACTTCTTACTATCTCAGTCATGGCTTTGTGTTGCATTACAATTCTTTTGCTTCTAAGAAGTGGTTTTACTGCTCCTCAGAATGGCAGCTGCTTTAATATTCCACAAGAACGTGCAAAAGGTACACATGTACCTTACTGTTCAGTCAGTTAGCTCATTGTGAATGGAGAACAATGACCAAGACAACATGGTTACAATGACCCCTCTTAAATTCGGTAATAGGGTGTAGGTATCACAGGCTAGGCCAGTATTTACTACCTAAGTATTGTGGAGATAGTACTATCTTCTTAAGCTACCATACACTGAGGTGGAGGAACACACAGTGCTGTTGGGAATGGAGTATTACCAAATTTAAGATTTTTGGCCCAATGATTGAAGAAATGGCAGAATGCTTCCAAGAATAGAACACAGAACATTACAGCGCAGTACAAGCCCTTCGGCCCTCAATGTTGCGCCAACCTGTGAAACCAATTTGAAGCCCATCTAACCTACATTATTCCACTATCTTCCATATATTTATCCAATTACCATAAGAACAGATAGCGAGAGACCAAGAGAAATTGTTGCAGGTAGCAGTGTGCCCATTTATTTGCTGCCCCTATCCTTCTGGAAAAGGAGGAGGGGGCAGAGGTCATAGTTATGGTAGGTGCCTTCAGAGGAGTCTTGGTGAGTAACTATAATGCATTTTGTAGATGGAACGTATAGCTGTCATTGTGCAGTGGTGAGAGAAACATGTTGAAAGGAGTGAATGAGGTGTCAATAAAACAGGCTTCTTTGATCTGAAGAGGGGCCAGGAATCACCTGATTCTGATCGATACCAAACTAAACACTGTGAGCAGGTTATTCCTTTGCGAGTGCCACTTCAAAGCTAAGGTCAGCAACTCCTGCCACGACTTTTCCAATGGTTGAGACAATGCTGCTAAGGTAGTAACTGGTCAGGGTGGATTTACCATGATTTGTGTGCATAGCTGGGCAACTTCTCATATTATCCAGATTCTAGTATCACAGCTGTACTGAAATAGCTTGGACAAAAAATGTGACTAGTTTTGGAGCATAAGTCTTTTTTTGCAGCCAAGATGTACATCAGAGGCTTCAAGGGTGAAGGGTGGCATCTGTAATGCTGCGAATGAAGGTGGTGACAGAGATGGATCATTCACTTGGCACTTCTGGCTAAAGATGGAAATAAATATTTCAGCCTGGTCTTTTACACTGATCTGATCTGTTGACTTTCCTCATTAAGGATAGGAACACTTATGGAGTTTCATCTTCTAATGAATCGTTTAATTGCCCATGTACAGCTTAGATCTAATCCATTGATCAGATTGTGGGGTTGTTCAGCTCATCTATGGCAAGTTGCTTTTTCTGTCTGGCACAAAAGTCTTATGTTGTCACTTCTCCAGGTGACAGCTCATTTTTAAGTTAGGCTTAGTGCTGCCCTGGCATGCTAACCAGCACTCTTTACCGAACTGGGGTTGAGCTCCCAAGCTTGATGGCAACAGTAGAGTGGGAGGATATGTTGAACCATTAGATTATTGATTATGGTTAAGACAATTCTGTTGTTGCTGACTGTCCACACCAGCTCATGGATGTCCAGTTTTGGATTGCTAGCTTTGTTCTAAGCGTGTCCCACTCAGCCCAATGGTAATGCACCACATGTTGGATGACATCCTGAACCTTAAAAAGTGTGCATTCTAGTCTTGAAATTCCCCATCTTAGGGAAAAGGCAACTACATCAACTATCTATACCTCTCATTATTTTATAAACTTCTATCAGGTCACCTCTCAACTTCCTATGCTCCAGTGAAAAAGGTCCTAAGCCTATCTAGCTTTTCCTTATAATTCAAACCTTTCATGCCTGGCAACATCCTGGTAAATCTCTTCTGAATCCTCAACAGCTTGATAATATCTTTTCTATAATTGGGTGACCAGCACTGGACACAACATTCCAGAAAAGGCCTCACCAATATTCCGTACGACCTCAACATAATGTCCCAAGTCATCTCCTCAAAGAACTGAGCAATGGAGGCAAGCGTGTCAGCCATCTTTAACCTTCCTGTCTATATGATGCAAACTTTAAAGAATTATGTACCTGCACCCCAGGTCCCTCTGTTCTAGGCTACCCGAGGCCTGCTATTAATTATGTAAACCCTACCCTTGTTTGTTCTGCCAAAATGTAATACGTCGCAATACACCTACGGAGTCAGATAACCATTTCAGCAACATACACAATAAATACAAGTGACTGATGAATTTCACTTCTACAGATTAAAGTTTTTCAAAACTGATGCTGAATCCAAATGTGATCACAATTTTCCACAATTTATGGTTGTGGCATTTTAGGTTTATTTATATTGTGAAATGACAAATTACAAATAGCACATACTCGGGTGAAACAAAATGACTACTTACTTAAAATACAAATCTTTGAAGGTGAAGTGCGTCTCCACTATGCCTGTAGTTTTCACTCTGGTTCTCAAAACATCTTGTTGAGTTGGAATGTAGCCTTGTAAGGAAATTCTATCCAAATCATTCAAATAACTGAAGAAAATGATTGACAATTGATAAATTTGGTGAAAATATACTAATAAATCTAATCCAATTAATTTTCTAAGAGATGGGCCAATGGTCATTACTTTTATTCACTTGTTGTACTTAACTTGATTATTGCTGACTGAAGAGTAACTGACATTATCTAATGAGAATAGACAAGATAAAGCTCAACAACACAATTTCCTACAATTTCACACTGACTTGTCAGACCAAATCAATGTGTTAGTTTTTTCGGAAATTATAAAAATCACTTAAGGTATATATTTCCTTGATAAGGGGTTTGACAACTCATTGCGCTGCACAAATACAAATTACCCATCTGGTATGCTGTGCTACTACACCATGTCTCTAAACTATTCATGTACTTTAACTTTAAAAAGTAATGTTACATTTAGGTCATAAAACATTTTTGTGCGCAATATCTTGCAAGCTTTACTCTAGCTATCTTTTTTGGTGGCTGTGACAGTTTCTAACAATTGAGAACCAGTGTTTTTATACACAGAAGTGAGTGCATGATATTGGTTTCCCATTTGAAGCAGAATGCTCCGTTGTTTGGTACAGTCAATGCAGCTGCATTTTAAAAGAAAGGCTATAGGGAAGGAACAGGAGAAAGTGTATTGGTAAACATCTAGACTGGATAACATTTTATTAGCTAATGATAATCTGGTTCACAATCACCATTTCAGTCAGGAAAACAAAACAAAACGGATGATGCCATTCCATTTCTGTCAAACTATCAATCCATGAAAACAAAAGACTCACGACGACATTGTTTTATAGAAAGCTACTTTTGACCAAAAATCTGCCCTGGCTGTGTGTGTCCTACAAACTACATTAAATAAACATCAGAATTTTTATAAGTAAAATTACAATCTTGCCCACCTCTCCGGCTGACTACACTCCTTTAGGGTGGAAGATGATCAAGAAAGGTTAAGTACTTGGCCCAAATAAAACTTACCTACACGGGCACCACCAATTTTGTTGGTCCTACCTATATGAAGATTAAAGTTTCTCACAACTATTACACTGCCTTTGTTATAAGCTGCAACAATTGCTTGCTCAATGTTATAACTAACGTTAGGGGGATACGAGAAACTACTCCCACTTTCAGACCCTTGATACTCTTAATGTCTTGATTTTCCAAACCAAGATCCTCCCCTACAAACATCCTTATGTCATCTTTTATCAGGGCGATACCCCTTCGTTGCCATTTTGCCTTTCTTTTTAAAAATGCTGTGTAACCAAAGACTATTTATTTCATAACCTTGCAATCATGTCTCTCATGGCGATTAGGTTTAAACCATGTAACTCTATGCGTACATCAGTTCATTCATTTTTTTGAGGAACCCTTCTGCATTTAGATAGTGAATTCAATTTTATTGTTTACTACTATTGGTTGCACAGACCTTAGGCAGATGCATTGTGACCACAAAACTTCCTGGCCCTATCAGGTTTTCTTCATTAACAAAATAATTTGGGTACTTAAAAAAAATATGATACTTACTATGACGCAGAGTCATTCAGCTGATATTCTCTGGATCTACCAAAACAAGCCTGAACACCACCATCTTGCCACAATCGTTTGATAACTCCTGCAAGTTCTGCTGTCATGATCCCTTCCTCTGTGGTTCCCGCTAAGACAAACAACTGTCGGGCATCATCCTACACACAAACAGAGTACTTTAAAAGTTGGAAACTACCTTAAAAAGGTATGGCACCATACATTTAAACCAGTAAATTAGACATTTTACTTTGCGCAATTAATACAAATGCTTCATACATCAGAACTACCTAGAAAAATGTTATTGCTTAATTAAAAAGAATGAACAGTAGTTGCAAACGAAGAATTAATTAAATAAAATGAAAAAATGTATAGCAACTGAAACTACAATAAACATGATCCATTCCAGCATTGTTAAATAACTGAACCACTGTTCCAATGTTTTAATTTGTGCCTGTTAAATCCATTATGGGGTGGTTCTCCTATAACGTGTGTTCCGGCAATGTGAATTGGTTATAACGTGACTGATGAATAGAGGAACGATATCTGTAAAACGGAAACTTGTGCTGGCTGCTAGGCGGTTCCATAGAGTATGGATTGCTCATTTCCAGCACTATTCTGAATACAATGTTACTCAGGTTTACCACACATTTCAATCCTACAATTAACTTCAATACCAGTGGGCTACATTGGAAAGAAAGGTCAGATTCCTCTGCTTCACTTAAATCTATCCAGACGTCTGTGCCGACAGAATATCAGGTCAGATCAGCATGTAAATGGAGGAGGTAATTTCACTAAAAATTGCTAAAGAGTATGAGGAGTATGCTGGCCATCAGCGCTCTCACAATTTTGCACTGCTCACCTCTTTTGGATCATGCACGCACTATTACGCAGTACTGCCCAGTGCTGGAATTTCCAGTGGCAGAACTCTATTTAAAGCCCAGCTGTTACTTCATTGCAAATACAAGGTCAGATTCATAAAATTATTACCTCTTTGCAAAATCACCTATCCGATAAACTATTATAACTACAGTTACAAGCATGAAGCTACACAGGTGAGGAAGAACTTTGGAAAATATAATTATGCATCCTTTGCACCCCCGACCTTGCTTTTCCCATAGGCCCCATTATTTATATACCTCCATTTTCTATTAACACAATGTTACGCTGAAATGCAACTATCACAAAATCCCCGTACTTTCAGCCTTCCTTTATCTTTAATAACCAATATCAAAATACTGCAGTTTACAAATTTAGATCTGATCAGAACTTCAAAAAGGGAAAGTTAAATGGCCTTATCTTTAACTTTGCTATTGACTACAACCACAAACTTAATTTTATTCTCAAAAGACAGGTGATACCTAATGTCAGGCAATAGAACATTTCCAGCAATAATTAGCAAGCATTTCCAATACAAGAACAATGCAGATTAAATGGTGCCTCATTCTCCCCAGTACACTTAAAACAATTTTCCTTTAAAAGTCGTCTCTTTAAAATGTCTCAATTTAATCTCAAACTATAATGCAAGTTTAAAATTGAACAAATTAACTGTTTTTTAAATGATGACCAATCAAAATAAAAAAATGATTTTCCAACCCTACTCTGAACAGCTCATGCTATACTAATGAATAGAATTAAATATTTGCTAGTTTCTTAAGTTGAGTCTCTTCTACTCAATCCTCTTCTGTAATATTTCAGCTCATCAGTAACCAAAAAGATTGCATCATTATACTTAAATATCAATGATTTATACTTACTGCTCTTGTTGGGTCTCCAAAATCAACCTTCAAACGCCCCATGGCCCTGATTATAGCAATGATGGACTGAATTGTATTGCTATAAACCACTGCTTTATATTGTTTGCACTCCTCCTCAGAGTACCCATCCTCATGAATGATTCTGCAAGGGTAAAGGTAAAAAGAAATTAAAATTGAGCTGCAGAATTCAAATTTGAAATAAACAAGCATAGGACTGAAGACAACTAAATTAATGTGAAACCATATAAAAAGTCAAATTAGAGAAACTCAAAAGAAAATACACTGTTAAACCTTCACTTTAAAAAATCAAATCATAATTGAAGGCTATTTTAGGCTTATCAGAAGAAAAGAATTAACTACTTCTAGTTAGTGATGTGAAAACAAGGCTATTTCCACAATGAACCACAATCTTGAATGTCTTCAATGTCAACTCCAACAATATTGGCAAATAGTTCCACAAGACATGGCACTGAATCGACCTTCTTGATAATTCAGTGTAATCTTGGAAAATAGCATTGCAGGTACTGACAGGTATAAACATGCACTGCACTGGTGTGGGTTAGTGGAATTCTATAGAATCTGTCATGCAAAGTCAATTATATCTGCATTTCACAAAGGACTTCATCTGCAGTTGGAATTTGTTGAGGGGTACGTTGTCTCTGAAAATATCCTAATCCAGACCAAAGTAATGTGTCTCTCCTCTCTCTCAAACAGCAGCTTTTCAATCAAAGATAACAAAGTGTGAAGCTGGATGAACACAGCAGGCCAAGCAACATCTTAGGAGCACAAGGACACTTAGGACACTTTTCAATCAAAGTTCAGAGTTCGACGTTAGGTCTTATTATTGGGTGACAAAGTTTCTTCCAAGTACCAAGCTACGTTTTCAAGTAGCAAAACTTTAGGGGACATTTGGAATGGGAAGATGTATTTTGCTTGATCAAACCTAGTTATATTTCGTCTCTTAAACCAAGGAAATAGCCAACATATTTGTACAGAAATCCAGTTACACACAAAAGCAGGCACCACCCTTTAAAAGGATCAGAAACAAATAAGATTTTATCGAACATTATTTATCTTTGTTGGTAATAACTACAATGGTCATCAAATCTGAAAGTCTTCTTAAAGCATGGAGGAGTAATTTATTTTAGTTTATCAACAGTGACAAGTAAGATGTTGCTTAACTTTCAAGTAGCGGTAAGGGTCACCTTGTACTAAATGACGTCTAGGAGACCAAAGGCCAATGCATTAACACTGCAATCAGTATTCCTTACCCTTTAATAAGCAACTTTAAAGAATTACATCTATAAAAGACTGAAAAGTAGCACAAAAAGTTATGAACATTAATCTGAGGTTCTACAGTATTCTGTTAATCTTAAATAGAGAATAACGCACCCATTCACTGTGTAACTATAATGAACATTACTCTCACTGTTTGAGATATGGTTTAAAAAAATGTAGAGAATACAGAGCTTCCTAATATGACATGAAGAAAAGCAGACACAATTAATAGACGTTACTACAGTTCTACTTAATCTAAATGTAGAGTATTACTCACATTGGTACTCACATTCAAAGATCTACACTGAAGTATGCACTTCATTTTAAAACCTAAACAAAATTCAATAAATTATTGAAGATGTATAAACTGCTTCAGACTCACTTCATTTGTTTTACAATGGTACTTTTCCCAGATTCTCCGGCACCTGCGAAAGAAAAATATAACTACTGTCACATCTCAACACCTTCACATAACCTTAAATTGCAACAAACATACTTAAAAATAGTCACTACTAAACACAGAGCCTTCACTGTTGAGGTTACTTGGCTGGCTCGCCGAGCTGGTTTGTTGTTCAGCAGACATTTCATTACTGTGCTTCGTAACATCCTCAATGCAGCCTCTGATGAAGCGTCGGTGTTCCCCCCCACTGGTTTTTAAACTCTAGGATCCGTTGCCATGGATTGCCTCACTTCTGGGTTTCCTCCGTAGTGGAAGCGTATATGGGGTCAAGTTTATTTGTGTTTATTAATTGCGTGCTTCACAGAGTGCCATGCTTCGTGCTCATCTCTCTCGCCTGTCCCAGGATCTTGGTGTTGTCTCAGTTGGTTCTCCTCAATCCACATGGATTGAGATGAGTGAGCATTGGTCGTGGATTTTTGTAGCCAGCTGGTGTTCATGTACTCTTGTTGTTAGTTTCCTTCCGTTTGTCTGACAGTGTTTCGCGCAGTCTCTGCAGGGGATCTTGTAGATGACATTGGTCCTGATCATGGCGGGGAGTGGGTCTTTAGTTCAGGTGAGCGCTTGTCTTAGGGTTGGTGTGAGCTAGTGTGCCACTTTGAGGCCCAGTGGTCATAGTGGTGAGTTCTGATGTGTCCCTGATGTAGAGTGTGATAAAAGTGTGTCTGGGAGAATCTTTCTGATGCTGTTCCCATAGGCATCTCCTGGCCCAGTTCATTGGCTATCCATTATACTTGAACACTTGGAAGAGGTATTCCTCCTCCTCTTGGTGTAGTTTTATGTTGCTGCAGTATGTTGTGGTCCTTTTAAATAGTGTTCACATGCAGCTTTGTTTGTATGTGCTGGGATGGTTGTTAATGAAGTTCAATAGCTGGTCTGTGTGTGTGGCTTTTCGGTATATTTTCGTTTGCAGTTTCCCATTTGTCTTGCACTCTACCAATGACGTACAGGAATCAGAGTAGTTTGTTGTTCTCCTCCTCTCTGGTGAATTTTATTCCGGTGAATGTGTTGTTTTTGAGTTTGTCTCTCTTCTAGTTTGGTCCATTTAATGACGACAAAGGTGTTCTCTATGTAGCGAATCCATAGTTTAGGTTGGATTTGTGGAAGGGCAGTCTTTGCATCACTGCTTCTGCTATGAGTCCGGAGATGGGACACCCATGGGATCACCTCATGATTTGCTCGTATGTTTGGCTGTTGAAGGTGAAGTGGACGGTCAGGCATAGGTCCAGTAGTTTAAGCATGTTGTCTTTGGAGATGGTTTCACTGGGGTCATGCTCTTGTTCAAGTAGTGTTGTCAGTGTTTCCCTTGCTAGTGGTATGCCTATTGATGTGAACAGGGCGGTGACATCAAATGATATCATGGTCTCTTTGTTCTCTATCTTTATGTCTTTGATGGAGTTGAGGAATTCTTGGGCTGAATGGATGGAGTGGGGTGATTTGTAGACTAGGTGCTTGAGTCTTCTTTGTAGCTCTCTGACTAATCTATGCGATGGAGCGCCTGGTAGGGAGACCATGGGTCTGAGGGGGATTTCCGGCTGGTGCATTTTAGGGAGGCCGTAGGATCGCAACGGATCCCAGAGTTTAAAAACCAGATGGGAAAACACACCGACGTTTCATCAGAGACTGCACTGTGAATGTTGCCAAGCACGGTAACGAAACGTCTACAGAACAACAAATCAGCTCGGCGGGCCAGCCAACCTCAACACCCACAACACAAGCTACAGATCTACTCCAAAACCTTACAGAACCTTCACTATTGTGCAACAGTGCCAACAAATATGACATCTGTTTCAGAATATTCCTACTGGATCTCTGAACATGCTGGGAATATATCAAAAGCAGAAATAATAGTGAAAACAATTAAAAGTTTAAAAACAATCAAGTATCAATAAAACAGCAGTAGTGCATGTAACTCAAATTCAAGAAACAATATTCTATTATTTAAATACATATGTATTTGAATTTGGGTTATCTGTAAAGACATTAAACTGTCAATGTTTCAAAAGTTATACGTTCCTTCATTGCTGTTGAAACAATGTTCATTCATTGTCTGCAATGCGAAACTAATATAGAAAGCAGAATAAAGAGTACCAGTTGTTTCTTATCCTGTAGATTTTCTACAGGCTCGTGCTCTGGAAGTGTGTCAGCTAACAGAATATTCGGGATGCTTATACAAGGCAGGCAATCCTCAAATAGACCGAAGAATTATTAATAAGCAGCATGAGCAAACAGGAACTGTCAGTTAAAGTAAATCATACAATATCAAGTAAGGTGGGTTCAAATTCATGGGACCTTGACACAAGTACTGCAGAAGGACGGAGCTGTTCTAATCAGACAGACTTTATTTGAGTCACGGCAAACCGCACAACTAGGGCTGTGGCTAGGACTTTAAACTAAATAGTGGCAGAACGAATTCAGTCGCATGGAAAATAATGGAAAAGGTTGGCGGGGGGGGGGGGGGGGGGGGGGGGGGGGGTGCGCTCAGCAGAGGCATTTGAAGTTTCCAGAACAAGTAATGAGAGAGATTATGGAAATATTCAGGACATATACAAATGAATTGCTTACTTTGTTTCACATCTGCGGACTTTCAGATTTTACTTATTTTTATGCTACGCTACTTTCTCAGGTGGACATAAAAGATCTCAAGACATTGTGAGATCAGGAAAATTCTTCCCAAAGATCTGGATAACACATCCTTCATTCAACTTAAAAATATTTCCTTAAAAATATTATCTAGTTATTTTTGTGCTGTTTGAGAGACCTTGATTTGGATGCAAATCTGTCATCAATTTTACAATATTTGGTAAATTTTTGAAGTATTGCTTTAGTTTTAGGAACTGCTGATTGACTAAACAGTTGGCCATTACTTCAGCATCATCTTACATAAGGTTGTAGACACGCTCGCCGAGCCAGTGGGTTTGGTTGCAAACGTTCATCACCCTGCTAGGTAACATCATTCAGCCTCCGGTGAAGCGTCAGTGTTTTGTTCTGCTGTTATTTATATGCTTCAGTTTGCCAAGGTGATTGGTATTCCTTCTGGTTGTGTCTCTGTGAATTAGACCCAGTGTACAAATCAATGTGTTTGTTGGAGTATTTGTTGGAATACCAGGCCTCCAGGACTTCCCCAGCATGTCTCTGTTTAGCTCGAGACATTTTCAACGTGCTGTCCCAGTCAAATTCGTGCGCCTTGTTGTCCATGTCTGGTGGGACAAGTGAGAATCTCTTGGGGGCTACTTGGCATTCAACAAGCAGAACAGAACACAGACGCTTCATCAAAGGCTCACTGACTATGTTACCTAGCAGGCTGATGAAACATTTGCAATCAAACCCCACCGGCTTGGCAAGTATGTCTACAACCTCATCCACAACTGGAGCTACAAATGTTTTAAAAGACTTTAAACCTGCTTAGGTAGGTTGCTGTCAAATTTTGTTTGATAATGCTCTGCTATTGGGACATGTTACTGCTTTAAAAGCACTACACAGCTGTAATTTGCTGGTGCCGAGGCAAGGCCACAACTAGTCACTAGTCAATGTTGTATTGTTTACACTACCAGTTTGTTACACATTTCAGCACTTGTTAATTGCAAAATGATGCCACATATACAGAACATCTAGGCTAAAAGAGTGCAGACCAGTCCCAACATAGTTGGCAAAAGCTGGAGTACAATTACAACCTTGTTACAATTCTAGTGAGCCTCTAATCTGCTCTATTACTAGATGTTAAATCATAAAATTTATATCCAAATTCTTTGTACTATACCTCCTTCACCTTCTTCAAAACTTGTGGCTTTAAACATTAGTTTTCAGATCTCACCGACCAGTCCATGTACATATTTTTGTAGTTATACTCCAGCATTGGAAACTGCCCTGAGGGGCAATTATTCTAAGATTTAACGCATACAAGAAATAACACTATCATCAAACCATGTCCACAGCTCAAAATGCTGCCTGTTAACATGCTCTAATGCAGCTTTTCAAAATACAAACTGAATCAAACCCAAAACACAAATTTCCCTCATGGTTTTTATCTTGTTTGTTTCACCCCCAACAGATTATGTCATCATATTTTAGATTGTTTCCACACAAGACCTAAACCTCAATTCTTCAAAAGTTCTATTTATTAACCTTGAATCTAGGTACAGTTTAAAATTCTTTCCATGATCTTATTTACCTGGTCAATGAAACTACAATTACACCATAAATCCACAGTAAGCAACATTATGTGATACCTTGTTTCAAGCATAAACGAAAACAAAAGACTAATTTTACTACATTAACAGAATCTGGTCAAAGTGGCATGGGAGCAGCTACTTGCAGGAAAATCTACAGGGCAGTGAGAGTTATTCAATAAAAGAAGCAGAGAGCATATACTCCTGTATAGGTGAAGGGGACAGTGGGGAAGAATGCACAAGATTGGATAGGGAAAAAGAAAGGAAGTTTATGGGTGATGACTAAGGACTAAAAACAGCAACATCCCTGGAATAGTGGAAAAAATGCAGTGTTACTTTGAAGAAAAAGTTGAGTGAAGTGAGGTCACAGAAGGCTGAGGAGGTCACATCATTGTGTATATTTAAGATTGGAATAGGTAGGTTCCTGGTTATCAAGAGGATCAAGGGTTATGGGGAGAAAGTGGGAGAATAGGGTTGAGAAACTTGTCAGCCATGACTGAATGGTGGAGCAGACTCAATGGGCTGAATGGCCCAATTCCTACTCTTATGTTCTTATGAATAAAAGAACACTGGTGGATAAAATAAAGGATAATCTAAACGGCTGTTACAAGTGCATCAGAGGCAAGGCGATAACCAGGGACAGTACAGCCCATTAGTTCAGCGTGGGGAACTGGAAAACATAAGTGAGCTTTTAAATGATTGCTATGGGTCTGTGTTCACTACTGACAAGAATTATACAGGTATTAAAATCAGGAAAGGCAACTGTGACAAATCAGAATAAATTAACATTAAGGGGAGAACTTGTTAGTGAACTTAAAATTGGATAAATCCTCAGTCACAGATGGGGATGTATCCTGGGCTGTTATGAGAGGGTAAGAGGGGAAATTACAGGCCTGACATTAATTTAAAATTTGGACACACAAGGGGTGTTAAGGATTGGAAGATAGCCAACGTAGTATAGTATTCAAGGATAAAAGGGAAAAAAAACAGGGAACTACTGGTCAGCAAGCTAATATCAGTGGTAAGGAATTCTCTTGAAAAATTTCTGAGATAAATTCTATTTCAACAGGGAGAGACAAAGACGTTCACAGCATGGTTTTGAAGGAGGAGATCACACGTGAATTTTCTTTAGGTGGCGATTAAGTACGTAGTTGAAGGTACTTAGTTGACTTGGACTTCACGATTTTTGACTAGGTGGTCAAGAAAAAGCCTTTTGATCCAAGGTTATTTTGTAAATTGGACACAAAATTGGCTTAGTGGAAGCAAGTTGAGGGTGCTGGTTGAAGGTTGTTTGAGAGACCGGAAACTTTTGTACTGTAGTAAACCACAGCATTTGGTACTAGGTCCCTTGCTGTTTGTTGCACATTGATGATTTGAACAATAATATAGGGGGCCAGATCGGCAGTTCACAGATGACAAAAACAAAACTGGTTGCGTGGTAAACAGCAAAGAAAAAAGCTGTAGAAATACAGTAAGATACAGAAAGTCTGGTCATAGACAGAATAATGACAGATGAAGTTTAATCCTGTTAAGTGTGAAATGATGCATTTCGGAGGACTAATAAGGCAACAAAAGCAATGAGGATTGGGAGACCTCAGTTTTCACATACGTAGATCCTTGAAGGCAGCAGGACAGGTGGATAGGGTGCTTAAGGTGGCATACTAGATTCTTGCCTTTTAGTAGTCTAAGCAATAGAAAACCTGGAAAGTTATAATGGCACTGTAAAGGTCACACCTGCAGTACTGGGTGCAATTCTGGTTGCACTATTGGAAGGAAATTATTGCACTGGAGATTTATATGGATGTTGCCCAGACTGCAGCATTTCAGCTATGAAGACACTAGATAGGCGAGGGATGCTTTCCTTGGAATAGAGAAGGCTGAGAGAGGACCTGGTTGAGGTCAACAAAATTATAAAGGGCATAGATGAGGTTTACAGAAATAAACTCTCTCTTTTAGTAGAGGGGTCAATTAGCAGGAGATATAGATTTAAGTTAAGGTACAGGTGGTTTTGAGGATTTAAGGAGAACTTTTTATTATCATGGGACATTATGGGTATTTGGAACTCACTGCCTGAAAGGATGGTAGAGGCAAGAACCATTACAACAGGTCAGAAGTTGTTAGATGTATACTTGAAATGCCAAAGCATGCAAGCCATGGGCTGAGTGCTGGGAAATGGAGAGAAAAGCATCAACATTTCAGGGCCAGTTACCCTTCTTCAGTCAGTGCACCTGAAATATTGCTGGAAAAGCAGTCAATTTCCAATATTTTTTCCAGACTCCCAGCAGCTGTAGTTCTTTGTTTTTTTGGTTGGGAAATGGAATGAGTGCTGATAGGTGCTTATTGACTGTGATGGACATGATAGGTTGAAGGCCGTCTTGCTCGGTTGTAGTACTCTGAGTTAAATAATTACTTAGTTCCAAGAGTTCGAAGCTGGTCAGGTTAGTGATACTGAACCCAAGACATTTAGTAAACCTTAAGACACTGCCAGACAAATGCTGGCAGCGAACACATCAAACTTCTTTCTTTTGAGCCACAGCTACTGCCACCACTGCCACCACCTTCACTCATGCCAAATTACCTTTATATCTCCCACACCTGAAATCTTAAGTAACAAACAATAAAGTACCACTCCTTGTTAATAAGAGTATTAAGATTTACCAAAAATGTTTTGACAGATATTTTGCAACTTTTTGAAGCTACTTTTACATTGCAGTAAGATCTGAATTAGTAGTGCCGACTCCCGATACTCCGGTCTTGCAAAGCTAGCTGTAACACAAAAGTAAACTTGAAATGTCAGCAGGAAGAATTTTTAATTGGGTATTAGCAGATCTTGCCAAATTATTTTCAGACTGTAGCTGGCTGAATGACAGAAATCAGCAGCCAATGCTACTATCAAAGGCGACATAACAAGCTCTATAAAGGGCTTGCCAATTGAGCTTGTCAATTGGATATAGAGTTGACTTAATGGCAGGTGTAGCAGTGGAGGGTTGTTTTTCGGATTGGTTGCCTGTCACCAGTGGTGTTCCACAGGGATCAGTCCTGCATCACTTTTGTTTGTCATTTATCTTAATGATTTAGATAAGAATATAGAAGGCATAGTCAGTAAGTTTGCAAATGACACCAAACCTGGTGGTATAGTGGACAGTGAAGGGGTTTATCTAAGATCAATGGGCTGAAGAGTGGCAGATGAAGTATAATCTAGATAAATGCAAGGTACCACATTTTGGTAAAACAAACAAGGGCAGGGCTTATGCAATTAAAAGTAGAGTCCTGGATAGTATTACCCAGGGGTTCAGGTACATAATTCTTGGAATTTTATATAGAGGTAGGATGGTTATGGCAGCATTTAGCATGCCTGCATTCATTGCTCAGACCTTTGAGTATTGGAGTTCGGATGTTATGTTGAGGTTCTACAGGATGTTGGTGAGGCCTCTTCTGGAGTAGTGTGCCCTGGACTGCCTCCAGTCCAAGAAGGTTTGAGTTGTAAGGAGAGATTGGGTAAGCTGTGACCAGCATAGGAGGTGGAGGGTGACCTTACAAAGGTTTATAAGGTCATGAAGAGTATAGAAAAGTTGAATAGCAGGTGTCTTTTCCCTAGGGAGGTAGTTTAAAGATTAGGGGGCATATTTTTAAGATGAGAGGATAAAGATTTTAAAAAAGAGACATGGGGGCAATATTGTTTTACATAGTGGTTCTTGTAGGGAATGAACTTCCAGACAGAGTGGTGGATGCGAGTAAGTTACAATGTTTAAAAGAAATTTGGATAATTACATGAAAAAGAAATGTTTGGAGGGATATGGACCAAGCACAAGCAAGGGAGGCTAGATTAGTTTGGGGTTACGGTCAGTGTGGACTGTTTAGTCAGAATGGACCGCTTCCATGTTGAGACACTCTATGGCTCATGAACTTTAGAGCTGTTTGCCCATCGACCAGTTTAATTTACAAGTTCGGAAAAAATAACTGTTTATTACTACATGCGATTATTAGTACACCGAGCCCATAAAATCTCATGACTTTCCGCATTTCACTCGTTACCTCATCAGGCAGACAAATTCATTCAACTGTAATGACAATGGATAATTGTGCACTGATGATCCAGGAGCTACCCCATTAATACTTGTAATGCAATACAGATTAATCATTTGTTGAGGGGCCAGTTTAACTTTCTATTACAGCTTGCATTTCAATGTGGATATACTTATATTTTAAATCCAACTTATTAAACATCTGAAGGGAGTTTCAGTAACCAGCAACGACAGCACAAATTAAAAATATACTTCAATGTCCAAAGAATTTGGAAAGTTAAACCAATAATATGGAAAGTAATTATGGGTGAGGCTGCCTCATGTCCATGTTTTTCGGAGCTTAAATCTTGTAAAAATTTGAGGGAAGGCTCAAGAGATGACTTCAGAACTTAAAAATCCTGCCTTCTAATAAGCTAAGCTTCCATTTGTTTGCTAAGTATCAGGTGACATGGAGGTCATCACCCTCTCTCCTCAGGTGTCTTCTGATCGCAATCAAAGAAACATTTACCTGTGACTCCTTTGCTAAGGTGCTTCCCAATAGCCTGGAAGCTTTAGTACAGATGAGAAACGTTATTTTCCCAGCTGTAGTGTGGTCTCTCCAACTGACTGTTCTGATGAAGCCACATCCAATTAGCCCTGTTAGCACCTATTTTTATTTATTCACCCAAGGAACATGGAGTCACAGTCCATCCACAACTGCACTTTAAAATGTATGATTCTTGTACTACTGCAGGTTGTGTGCAGGCACTCCAAACTTACTTGTTAAGGAGTGAAAGGCATGATTAGAATGATTGCTGGAGTAATTCAAACAGAGAAAGTGAAGGCTTTTTAAGTTCAAGTTCATTTAACAGTTTCCTCTCCTCATCACTGCTACCAGACCTGCATTTTCTTTTTTATTTTGGATTTCCAGCATTTGTAGTATTTTGCTTGTGTATATTCACTTCATATATAGTTAATGGTCATTTCTCTGGACTTCTTTGCTTAATGCTAGCTTTCTGTATGCTTTCAGTTTTCATTGCAGAGAATCAGCAGTTACATGGTTAAACACACATTTCACTAAGAACTTGCCTAACACTATACTGGCTGAAATAACAAAGTGTGGAGCTGGATGAACACAGCAGGCCAAGCAGCATCTTAGGAGCACAAAAGCTGATGTTTTGGGCCTAGACCCGAAACGTCAGCTTTTGTGCTCCTAAGATGCTGCTTGGCCTGTTGTGTTCATCCTGCTCCACACTTTGTTATCTCGGATTCTTCAGCATCTGCAGTTCCCATTATCTCTGATCACTATCCTGGCTGAGGCAAGCTAATTTAACACAGGCAGGGGATAACATTCACTGACTGGATAAACTGAATTAAATCAGATTTCCCTTACGAGCTTATCATCAGACAACTAATCACAATATTATGCAACATATTAGACATTTACAGTAAATATCTAAACAACCAACTCTCAAACTGAGACACATATTCCCTCATCAATCAGCACACCATATTAAAAAGCAGCTAGGTAGAAAATAAGTATAACTTGCACTAAACATGTTCAATAGACCTTTGTAAAAAATGTATTCTCCTGGCTATTATTTGGTAAAATATACTTCCGTAAAGTATTTAATTTTGCATATAGGGCTGCCCAAATTGAACTTTGATATTGTTGCTTCAAGACCAGCCTATATTAGAGCTCACCAGAATACTGTTGTGCAACTGGAGAACCGAAAGTGCTAGCCTCAAAAAACAGGGGCAGCATCATAGAAGTAAACACTTCCACAATCTGTCACATATTTAAGTTTTTTTTTGTTTACAAAATCTAGCTGACACACAGCAATGTGTCAAAAATTAGACAACTTAAAAATAATTAATTTCCACCTGTTTGCATGGCAGAAACAGACATGAGAAGAGAAATATATACTTTGTTAGTATCGTGAAATTTATTCCCCAGCATATGAACTTGACTGTTTGACTGGTCATTGTTCTCCTTTCTGTCAGATAGTGCAATCTAAACACATTGCAATCACCTTGTATATACAGTGGCTTAAAATGGTTGTAAACCCTAAATCTGTGGAACAGATTTTAACTTCTCATATTCAAACATTAGCCTTTTTCTAGGATCTAACATGTAAGATCAGTAAGCCAATGCTGTTTTCAACGTACTGATAACAAGAGAGGCTGAACAAAGAGTCCAAAATGAATATGATTAAGCAGACAGAATGTTACATTGGACAGCAGAGTCTATTTATAACAATCTCTGCAGTTTAATCTTTCAGTAAGGTCATTTCAGTAATGAAATTTAGTAACAAAACATTATTGGTGCAACACTCAACATTCTATTCTACACCGTCATAATCAGTACTGAAGAACTGGAAAGAACGACAGCACTACATAATTAATTTCCCTTTCCAATTCAAAACAGTAAGACAATTTAGGCTTCAGAACACAGTAGTAGCATTAAAATTCTCATGTATTGATGACATCTTCACCAAATTTTAATTTTATTCAAAAGGTCAACATATTACAAAGATTAAATCAAGCAAAGCTAGATATTTTAATCAAAAATTTAAATATTGTTGGAAAGAGACAGATGTTGCCAACATTCCTTCCCAGGGTGCACATATAATTTCCAGATGCTTTTTCTATAGCAATGTCCTAGCCAGAGTCAACTTCTCAAACAATCAGCAATCTTTCTTCCGGTATTGTGATCATTTGAAATTTGACATTTTTTGATGAGTGCAAGGTGAAAAGTTTCAGTAATAGCTCTCTTTCAGCAATATTGCTTAAAGTAACCAGAGCATTCGAAGTGATAAACCAGTCTGCCTCCTACAGCACTTCCCTCCACCACCAACGCTCAGTAGCAGGTGCAGTAAGATTCACTGGAGAATTTCACCAAAGGTCTTCAGCTAGCACCTTCAAAACCCACAACCACTTCTAGCCAGAAGGACAAGAGCAGCAGACATTTGTGAACACCACCACCTTCAAGTTCCCCTCCATGCCACTCAACATCCCAACTTGGAAATATATCACTTTTCCTTCACTGTCACTGGGTCAAAATGCTGGATTCCCTTCCTAATGGCATTGTGGATCAAACCACAGCAGGTGGACTGCAGCAGTTCAAGAAAACAGCTCACCATACCTTCTCAAGGGCAACTGGGGATGTGCAAGAAATGCTGGCTAGCCAGCAACTCCCACATCCCATAAATGAATAAAAAAGGGGCAAACAACAAATACGTTTATTCCAACACACCTTGAAAAATGGCAAGTAATGACAGAACAGATGGTGACTATTTGGTCTTCATGTTTGTGGAAGCCCCACTTTCTGGCTCTTGGTCCGGAGCCCTGTTGATTATATTTGCCAAGTGCACTTCAAAACATTTTTTTGTGCTCCATGTTTTCAGGGAGGGAGCTCCAGACATCTGTCAGCTTCTGGGTGAAAATGCTACTTAACTCTCTTATGACAGAGATTTAAATTAATTGACAGAGGAATTTAAATTCAATGTCCTCTGGTTACTAAGGAAAATATGCCCCTTTCCAATCCATGCAAGTCCAAAGTTTCATACGCCTCAATTAAGTTTTCCCCTCTGACTCTTCTGTTCCAAGAAAAATATCAGCAGATCCAAGCTTTTCTCTGAGCCACTTCTAGAAGTATGCTCATAAATATCCTGTATCCTCTCCAGAATGCCCATACCTTTCTAGTAATGCTGAGAGCAGAACTGTGTTATATACCATTCTACTGTAACTTCCCCACTGTTCTTTGCCCCAGCTTATAAAGGAGAGTGTACTCTATGCTTTCTTACTTTTGAACTTGAGCTGACATGAATCAGTGGATATACTGCTTCCTCTGCTCTTCTACATTTCTCTATATCATGCCATTTATTTATCGTATATTGCCTTGTCCTGGTTTACCTCTAAAAATACATCATTTCACATTTGACCAAATTGGTTTATATTTACCACTTTCTTCCAGAGCTACAAAGTCAAGTGATATTCTCTTGGAGTACATAAGTTTGCTTCCCTTCACTTTCAAACATGGCCAATTTTTATATCCACAAATATCATTACGTGTGCATATTGAATTCTACATCGATACATACAAGATCCCAAATGAGAGCTATTTTAACTTCTGCATTTGAGGGGCCCAGAAGCTAACAGCAAAGCTGAAAGTAAAACTTTTACGCAGAATCCTATTGGCCAAGGCGGCTGGCAGTTCTCCTTTAAAAGGATGGTTAGATTTTAATTTCTTTGGCTTCTACAACAGCAAATTATTTTTATTTTCACCTACTTTGTTAGACTTGTTTCTGTATGTCCTCAGCAGCGAAAAAATCTCCTTCGACAATGTTTCACTCCCACCCACTGGCAGTGAAGTCATTTCAACTGAATTTGGGTGGGAATCAATTTTGTGATATTCAACTGAGGGCAAGGAGTAAAATCTTCTGGGCTTGCAGTCTGGATAATCAGATGGAACTGAAACTATTTTGCCTCCCTCCCCCTCAAATTATGATGCACATCAAAATCAAAAGCTAAGAGCTACCTATAGATTGCTCTAGAAACAGAAATGGTTAGGCAAATTTTATTTTAATCACCAAGCATCATACATTAGGATTGGTTCAAATATATCACAAAAATACTAATGCTAGTTACTGCTTCTGATTTTAAAGCAGTTATTTTATACTAACTCTTAATTTAAAATGTTCTCAGCAAGACATCTAGTTAAGCTAGAGACAAAAAACCTGCAGATGCTGGAATCCAAGGTAACAAACAGGAGGCTGCAAGAACTCAGCAAATTAAGCAGTATCTTCAGGAAATGAGAAGTCAACATTATGGGTATTACCCTTCTTCAGGGCTGGACACAGGGTTAGGGGGAGCTCCAGCTAAAGAGTTGGGCGTGTTGGGGGGGGGGGGGGGGGGGGGGAGAGGAGAGAAGAGAAGGGGAACAGGGATATAGTAGAATGGTGTTGATAGATGGACAGTAGTAGTAGGGACAACCTGGTTGATCAATCGGAGGGACAAATCCAGTTGGTGGCTGGGAGGGAGGGTCAGTAGGTGGAATGGGTCTGGAGATGGATGGGAACACTATTTGAAATTAGAGAACTCAATGTTGAGTCCTCGGCTATAGGGTGCCCAGGCGGACAGTAAGGTATTGTTCCTCATGTTTGCGGTGAGTCGCTGCAACACTGGTGACGACCGAGGACAGACATGACAGACGATAAGTGGGGAGCTGAAACGGGCTGTGACCAGAAGGTTAGGCTGACTGTTACAGGCCAAGTGAAGGTGATCAGTGAAATGGTCACTTAGTTTACATTTGGTCTCACCGATGCAGAGAAGACCACATTGGGAGCATCGGACGCAACAGACTAGGTAGGGAGGCAATGGCCTAGTCGTATTATTGCTAGACTGGTAATCCAGAGTGTTTGATAACTTCTGAGCCTGGGTTCAAATCCTGCCAGTGCAGACGGTGGAATTTGAATTTAATAACATATCTGGAATTAAGAATCTAATGATGACCATGCATTGACTGGTGGAAATGCCCATCTGGTTCACTAATATGCCTTAGGGAAGGCAAGTGCCATCCTTATGTGGCCCGGCCTGCGAGAGACTCCAGACCCACAGCAACGTAGTTGACTCAACTACCTTTTGGGCAATTAGGGATGGACAATGAATGCTGCCCAGCCAGCAGTGTCCACATCCCATTAATGAATAAAGGAGGTTGGAGGATGTCAGTGAAGCTCTGTCTCAACTTGAAAGACTGTTTAGGGCCCTGGATGGAGGTGAGCAAGGTGGTGTGTGGGCAGGTGCTGCAATTTTACAGTTACAGGGGAAGGTACCAAATGGGTAGAAGTGGTTGGTGGGGAGTGTGGTAAGAACTCAGGAATAGTGATGGGAATGGTCCTTGCAGAAGGCAGAAGGGATGGGGAGTGGAAGATGTTCCAGGTGGTGGAGTCTCATGGAGTTGGAAGTATTTGAGGATGATCTGTTGGATGTGGAAGCTGGAGGGGAGGGAAGTGTGGACAAGAGGGACCCAATCTTTATTATACCCTGACTCATGAATTTCCCTGTTCCTGAAACTTACTAATTTTATCCAGTAATCTTATTACTAAACTTCTAATGTAAGCTGGCAAAGACTGCCATGTTGGGGTAGGCCACAGTCACAGCTACAATTTGCAGCTGGACCTTGTCTCATTAGAACATAAATAGGAGTAGGAGTCGGACAACTGGCCCATCGAGCCTGCTCCACATTTCAGCAAGATCATGGCTGACCATTTTGTGGATTCATCTCCATTTACCCATCTACCATAACCCTTAATTCCTTGACTGTTCAAAAATCTTTATCATAAAAACAGATAAGATAGCCTCAGCTGTTTCACTGGGCATGGAATTCCACAGATTCACAACCCTTTGGGTGAAGAAGTTCTTTCTCAACTCAGCCTGATTCTGCTCTTCCTTATAGTGAGAGTATGCCCTTAGCTCCAGTTTCAACTGCCAGTGGAAACAACCTCTTTGCTTCTATCTTATCAATTCCCTTCATAACATTACATTTCTATAAGATCCCCACGCATTTTTCTAAACTCCAATGAGTATAGTCCCAGACTAGTCAAACTCTGACATAAACCAACACTCCTAATTCAAGAATCAACCTGGTGAAAGTCCACTGCACCCCCTCCGGTGTCAGTATATCCTCTCTCAACTAAGGGGAACAAAACTGTGCAGAGTATTCCAGCTGAAGCGTTATCTCCATATTTTTAAACTCCATCCCTAGGGCAATGAATGACAATATTCTATGTCTCAGTTCAGTGGGATGGAAGCAATGTATTTTGTGGGCTAATGAGGAATGAATTATGTATTAGAATTCCGTTTATAATACCCAAGCAAATACACTAACATCCACCCAAATGCCCTTGAAACATACTGCAGCCACAGCATTGCCTCACCTCACTTTATGGTCTTTGCCAACTCACATCCTTGAAATCAGAAATCTGCAACATATCAGCACTTCCCCAATCATCCAAATTTCTCACCAGTCAATCTCCCACACCAGGGCAAAAACAGCACCCTCACAGAATGGGTAAATAAATGATCTTAACTGCAAACACAGCAAATGGGTAAAATCTCGCATCCTCAACTGTACATTTGGATGGAGGGATTATCTCAAATGCACTTCTGGTAGGTGTGGGTTAAATAATCCTACCCCCACAAAACCCTAACCCCTGGCAGGTGGGCAAAATCCTCCACCCCGACAAAACCCTCACATCCAGTGGGTGGGCAAAATGCCCCACCCCCTCCCCCCCCAACTTCGGCAGGTGGGCAAAATCCCCCACCCGCCCCAACAACCTCACCTCCGGTAGGTGGGCAAAACCCCCACCCACCCCCCCCAAACCCTCACCTCCGGCGGGTGGGCAAACTCCCCCACCTCCCCCCCAAAACCCTCACCTCCGGCAGGTGGGCAAAATCCCCCACCACCATGCCGCCCAAAACCCCCACGTTCGGCAGGTGGGCAAAATCCCCCACCCGCCCCAACACCCTCACCTCCGGCAGGTGGGCAAAATCGCCCGCCCCCCCCACCAAAACCCTCACCTCCGGCGGGTGGGCAAACTCCCCCTCCCCCACCCCGGCGGGTGGTCAAGAACCCCCACCCCCTAAAACCTCCACCTCCAGCGGGTGGGCAAAATGCCCCACCCCCCACAAAACCCCCACCTCCGGCGGGTGGGCAAAATCCACTCAAAACCCTCAGCTCCGGCGGGTGTTGGCTAAATAATCCCCCAACCCCAAACCTTCACCTCCGGCAGACGGGCAAACTCTCCGATCTTCAGCCCCGCAAAAAAATAAACTCCCACCTCAGTGGGTTCACACCCAATTCAAACCCCAAAGAGAAATCATACGAACCCTGCCTTTGATCTGAAACTCGAATCTTTTCTAACACCGGGGTAGGACGCAGGGTTGGGTGTTAGCCTGAGGTTTTAAAGAGTCAAAGTCAGACCCTGGAGACCCCAGAGAAACCTACAACTCCGGCCTCGAGTGCAGTTACAAAGCGCTCTGTTGTCGCCGCTACTATTGTTCTTTGATAACGACTGATTACCCAGCAGCAGAAGTTTGACCTCCCTGGACGACTTCTCGCCGTCTTCCTTCAGGTTGCGGTCGATCATTTTGCTCCTGGCCATCGCCGCCTTGTCCTCTGCGCTCATGGTGCAGCCCATCCCGGCAGCCGGACAGGGGACCCGGACTCCGGGGCCGAAAGCAAGGGTGAATAAGGAAGGGGGCCTTAGGAAAATCCCCTCACACCGGGGAAAAGAGATTGGGGGGTGGGGGAAGGGTTGGGGGCCGCGAAAAGAAAAAAAAACACGAACTCCCTTCTCAGGCGGTGCAACGAAACAGAAGGAATTTATGTATTTCTTTTCTTCTTTTACATCGGTAATTCGTTCGCACAATCGAAAAAAAAATACGCGTACAAACGCTTCGAGAGAGGAGAAGATCACTTAAAAGAAGTAAAGTTTTAACCGCAGGGACCGTTAACAATTCAAAACCCGCGATCGCTCGAGGGCGGCCAGAGCGAGCCGCGACGGTTAGACTGAGAAAACGGAAACCCGCCCAACCGGAAATCGTCGACGCGCAAGGCCCGACGGGAGGTGTAGTTCGGCCGTCGATGCACCTGAGCACAACTGCGAATGACACCCTTCCCCCGACACGACGCGCGAGGTACTGTGGGAGCTGTAGTTCAGCTGCCGACGCACTTCAGGCGAGCCCACCACACCGTATCAGAGATAATGGGAACTGCAGATGCTGGAGATTCCAAGATAATAAAATGTGAGGCTGGATGAACACAGCAGGCCAAGCAGCATCTCAGGAGCACAAAAGCTGACGTTTCGGGCCTAGACCCTTCATCAGAGAGGGGGATGGGGGGAGGGAACTGGAATAAATAGGGAGAGAGGGGGAGGCGGACCGAAGATGGAGAGAAAAGAAGATAGGTGGAGAGAGTGTAGGTGGGGAGGTAGGGAGGGGATAGGTCAGTCCAGGGAAGACAGACAGGTCAAGGAGGTGGGATGAGGTTAGTAGGTAGCTGGGGGTGCGGCTTGGGGTGGGAGGAAGGGATGGGTGAGAGGAAGAACAGGTTAGGGAGGCAGAGACAGGTTGGACTGGTTTTGGGATGCAGTGGGTGGGGGGGAAGAGCTGGGCTGGTTGTGTGGTTGCAGGAACAGCAACTCATATTCCGCCTGGGAACCCTGCAGCCATATGGTATCAATGTGGACTTCACCAGTTTCAAAATCTCCCCTTCCCCCACTGCATCCCTCAACCAGCCCAGTTCATCCCCTCCCCCCACTGCACCACACAACCAGCCCAGCTCTTCCCCCCCACCCACTGCATCCCAAAACCAGTCCAACCTGTCTCTGCCTCCCTAACCGGTTCTTCCTCTCACCCATCCCTTCCTCCCACCCCAAGCCGCACCCCCAGCTACCTACTAACCTCATCCCACCTCCTTGACCTGTCC
This sequence comes from Stegostoma tigrinum, assembly GCF_030684315.1. NCBI lineage: Eukaryota > Metazoa > Chordata > Chondrichthyes > Orectolobiformes > Stegostomatidae > Stegostoma > Stegostoma tigrinum. The sequence goes on from NC_081374.1 coordinate 11,657,825, forward strand.
GTCTTCCCTGGACTGACCTATCCCCTCCCTACCTCCCCACCTACACCCTCTCCACCTATCTTCTTTACTCTCCATCTTCGGTCCGCCTCCCCCTCTCTCCCTATTTATTCCAGTTCCCTCCCCCCATCCCCCTCTCTGATGAAGGGTCTAGGCCCGAAACGTCAGCTTTTGTGCTCCTGAGATGCTGCTTGGCCTGCTGTGTTCATCCAGCCTCACATTTTATTACCACCACACCGTACACGCGCACGCGCGCGCACCCTCCCTCTCCCTTGCCCTCCCCATTTAGTGCCCGCGCACACATGAATCAATGGGATGAATTTGTACTTGCAGATACATTTCATTTTGTTCAAAAAACACACCATTTAGGGACAGTCAGTCAATATGGCGTTTTATAAATTAATACTTTAGAAATAAAACCAGTCTGACACCGAACAAAAACACAATCAAGTTTTAATCAAGGTCAGACACCTAACATGCATTGTCTGTTCGAAATGTCACCTCTGCTTCACACTGATAAAATCTTCAGTTCTTCCAGGTCCATGACTTGAAAGAAATTTGGGAATTTACATATACATTTTAATCAGTTAAAACCTTCTAACTGATTAAAATTTAATAGATTTAAAACATTTAACAAAAGTTTGTTTAGTACATCCTCATGAATGGTGTGAACCTTTGATCTCTTACTTATACATTCTGCGTCTGATATTACCTCTCTCACTAACACCTGAAGAAGGACTGAAGCTCCGAAAGCTCATGTTTTTAAATAAACCTGTTGGACTATAACCTGGTGTCGTGTGATTTCAGACCTGACACACCAAGACATAAGCAGTGGGAGGGCAGAGATGTGGTCAGTAGTACTACAGCAACAACTCTGAAGGAGGATCTTGGCCCGAAACATCAATTTTTCTGCTCCTCTGACGCTGTCTGGCCTGCTATGTTCCTCCAGCTCCACTCTATTATCTATGACTCCAGCATCTGCAGTTCTTACTATCTCTCATGTAGGTAGGAGAGTGCCTTTATTGCATTCCTGTTCTTCTCCTCACTGCTTGAATGAGCGGAGGCCAAAGGGAGCATTGCAAAGGCTTTCTGAAGAAATGCAACAGAGATTTAAGAAGAAACAGACGTGAAATAATCTCTTGTGTGAGGGGATACAATTTTTGAGAACACCCGTTGCCAAGAGGAAGTGCGGGAAAGGAATGGGAGAAAGGAATACTAACATGTAAGGACTACTTCCACCTACGTTCCAAATGTATGATTGGAGATGATGCTCTAGGATTAGGCTCATCAGTTACATGTTGACTATGACTAGTGACATGGAATTTCCTCGGTGGACAACCATACTCAATAGTGACTGATTGCCAACAGCAAGTTGAGAGAATTTAAAGTTCTGCCACCCAACACAAAAAGTCATCTGAGGGCAAAGATTTTACACTTATCTCTTTATATATTGACATATTCCCTCCTTCTATATTTGTTTGAATTTGCTCAAAAGAGAGACACATTGACGCGGTGAGATAACTAGGTGTAGAGCTGGATGAACACAGCAGGTTAAGCAGCATCATAGGAGCAGGAAGGCTGACATTTCAGGCCTAGACCCTTCTTCAGAAAAAGTGTTGCATCTTGGTCTTAGTGGGACTATTGTAAGAAAACCAAATTTCAAACAAACACAACAGTTTAGAGCGTGCATTCGGCATTTCCGCTTTTGTTCTGATGCAAAGTGGAAAGTTTGGCATTCACCAACGTTCATTCCTGGGATGTGAAGGCCAGGAACAAGGCAATTTGCTGCTCATTTCCCTGGATCAGGTGGTTTTGAAAAACCTGTTCTAATATTGCTTTATGGTGGATGTAGTTTAATACATCCGTTAACATACTGTTATGAAGTTTTTTCATAACAGTTGTTCATTGTGTATCTGACTTAATTTTTACAAGGCATCAAAAAGTAATTGGGACTCATTTTTAAAGGTGCTTCATGAAAGAGCGTCCAACAGGTATAAACTTAAAACTTGAGTGGTAACCGTTGAGAAAGTCGCAACTAAAATTCAACCCTAACCTGAGGCAATATCAAATCATAAACAATTTCCAGCATGGGTGAAGTTTAATTTCCTTCATTCAATCTTTCATGTGACCTGGGTGTCACTGACAAGGCCAGCAATTGTTGCCCATCCATAATAGCCCTTGAATTGTGTTGCTTTCTAGGTCAGTTCAGAGTCAACCATATTACTGGTGAGTTTGGAGTCACTTGCAAAGATAGCAGATCTGGATGTAAGTTTGCTCGCTGAGCTGGAAGGTTCGTTTTCAGATGTTTCGTCACCATTCTAGGTAACATCATCAGTGAGATGTTACCTGGAATGGTGACGAAACGTCTGAAAACAAACCTTCCAGCTCGGTGAGCAAACTTACATCCAGAACCTCAACCTGAGCTACAAATCTTCTCAAAACTCAATAGCAGATTTTATCCTGTAGAGGACATTAGTGAACCTGATGGGATTTTATGATAATTCATGATACTAATTAGCTTTCAATTCCAAAATCATTAATTGCATTTATATTCCATTAGCTGGCATGGCGAGATTTGAACCCATGAATCTCAGAGTAATAGCCTGGCTCTCTGCGTTACTCATCCAGTGACATTACCACTGCACAACCGGAAAGTGATGGTTTTTCTTCTTGCAATATTCTGAAGTACCATGGTGAATCGTTTTGACCCCTCTACCAGTAAAGGCAAAAAATACTAGGAACTGCAAACACAGCACTGGCCAGGAATTGAATTTAGGAAACTTTCTGGTTTTAATATTTATTTCCAAATTGGTCAACAAATGAAAACCAACAAAAAGTATATATTTTAGCTCACTTCTCCAAGCTCCTTTTTAGTTACACTTCAACATTATTTTAGGAAGTTGGAAAAAGGCACTTTCGAAACCCAGAACACCACAGATCATAATGTTACCATTACATTTATTTACATAGATGACAACTTGAATATATAAAACATCATAAAAATGAAATGTTTGTACTTATGTAATATCTTTCACGTAACCAGGATGTCTTAAAAAGCTTTATTGCCATTTAAGTTCATTTGAAGTGTTGTCACTGTAGTAATGCCAGAAACACAACAATCAATTTCTTCACCAATCAAGAGTTGGCCAGCAATTGCTGAGCTGTAGCAATTAAAATGAAATGCAATTTACTCATTTTCGTAACGCAATATCTAAATAATGTGTAAAATGAAACGTAAGTACAATGTGCACATTTTGTCTGCATCATGTGACTTCTTATCATATCATGTGTCAACAGTTTCCATTCTAAACTTTAAAGTATTCATTTATCATGGGAAGTGCATATGTACTCTATCACTCTGATGGTGACATCCTACTGCTGCTTTCCAATAATCCTTTTAAATTTCTTTCTGAACGTTTTCACATTTTCTATGCATTCTACGTCTCGAGCACTCAACTTTCAAAATTCCTCCATCAAGAGGTCAATCACAATTTTAAAAAAGCTTTCTTAAAATGAAGCATAAACTTAGCAAATGAATTATCCTTCATGCCTTTCAATGTCTTAGTTAAACATTCCAGCTGAATCCTGTGGTTATCATAGGCTACATTAGTGATTCACATTCTAGAAGAGTGGATTTTGCGGGGTGCATAACAGTATGGAGGTGGGAACTGGATGCTGGAAGGGAGGGGGTGTGGGCAGGGAGGAGATGGTGACAAGGCACTTCTAGGTGTTTAAGTAGACTTCCGATTCGGTGAGTAAGGAGCTGAAGCCTCGTTTCAACTTAGAGCCTGCTCGTACCTCACTGCCTACTTTCTGTGATGGCACTGTCACCAGTGTCTCCTGGAATGTGTCCAGCCAGAGTTGGTAACAGAGTTGAGAAAATGCAACTTTACAACTGTCATCTGTGGACCAAGCCTAGTTGCAGCACCGCCAGACCATCAACAACATTCAGTGAAATCTTGCTTATATAAAATCAAACAATTGCAGATGTTAGAAATCTGAAATAAAACCAGGGTGTTGGAGAAACTCAGCCTGGCAGCATCTGTGGACAGAGAAAATCAAAGTTAACATTTTGAGTCAGGAAACGACTTGTCTCAGGAACTGTTACCCACTTTCCTTATTGAACAGTTAACCATCACTTCTCTATAATTTGCATGTTTTGTGTTCTTTCGTGTGTGTTATGGAAGTCAGAACTGTTTAAAAATATTTCTCATATTTTTAACCTCTATGGAATGTAGCATGATAAAACTAAATCTTACTGTTTAACTCAAGAAATCCTACCTGGTCATTCACACATAAACAGTTCACACCTCACTGAATTGGCAAATGCATGCTTTATGAATTTGAGGTCTTTGCTTCAAAAAAAGCTGCAGCGGTGAAAAAAATGGATACTATTGAACCTCTTCTCACTTGATCCAAATATATTTTTTGAATTCATTCCCGGAACGTGGTACTAGCATTTGTTGCCTATCTCTAATTGCCCAGAGGACAGTTGAGAGTCAACCACATTGTTCTGTGTCTGGAGTCAGACGTAGGCCAGACCAAGTAAGGATGGCAGTTTGCCCTCCCTAAAGAGCATTAATGAAAGAGATGGGTTTTTAGTGACAATCAGCAATGAATTCATAGCCATTATTGGACTCTTAATTCCACCATCTGCTGTGATGGGATTTGAACCTAGGACTCTGGAATGTTACTTGGCTCTCAGGATTGACAGTCCAGCTCCTAACGTATCACTGCATTTTCAACTGCTGAACTCCAAGCAAATATTCAGTTATGTTGGAGGCATGAATCATCTAATAAAGACACCAGTGTGATGATTAAGCATTCTATCACAAAACACATGATAAGAAAAGTATACATATTTATACGTATTGAGCTGCAATTAGTCAGTTTTGTTTTTTTACTGCAGGGCTTGTATTGTTTCCCTAGAATTCCCATTGCTAATGTGTGGCTAGAACTGCCAATGGCAATCAATCTGTCTTTTGTCATGGTGGGTGATTATAAGCAATCACTGTGATTCCCTGCTTGTTCAGTCTATGCCACTTCATGTTTGAGCAGTTCAAGCCCATATTGTTATGGCTGCCACATAGCATGTCTAATCACTAAATGACTTGGATTAGCCTGGCCATGAAGAAATGATCCAGCTACCATTACAAATCTTAACCTTTGCTGTCTTGGCCATAATCTTGAAGTGTTTTCCTGACCTCGAATAACCTCAACCACTGAGATGGGGGAGGCGTCAGCGGAGCACAGGTGTTATTAGACTTTCTGGGCGTAGGGACTGATTGACAACTCATTGCCCAGGCATATTTCACTGCCTACCTTCACCTGGTCCATCTCCAACTTCTCCCTTCCCGTCTTTGACATTGCTATTTTCATCACTGAGGATAAACTGGCCACCGATATCCATTACAAACCCACAAAATTCCACAGTTATTTTGACTATATAGCATTACATGCTGCTTCCTGTAAGGACTCCATTCTATTCTCCCAATTTCTCTGTCCCTGTTGAATCTGTTTTGATGATGCCACCTTACACAGGGGGCACTCAGACATGTCCACCTTTGTTCCTCAACTGAGGAATCCCCATCACCATGGGTTACACGGCCCTCAGCGACGTTTGACGCATTTCCCACACTTCTGCTCTCATCCCCTTACCATCCTTCCCACTACAGCAAGGGGATTCCCCCTTTCCTCACTTTCCACCCCACCCATTTCCAGATCCAAACGATCCTAAAACACCACTTCTGACAATTTCAATGGGATTCCATAACTAGATACACATTCCTCTTGTCCGCATTCTGTAGGGACCATTCCCTCTGGGGCACTCTGGTCCATTCCTCATCTACTCCCACCAGCTCCCTACACACCACAGCACCTTCCCATTCAATCACAGAAGGTGCAACACTTGCTTATTTACCTCATACCTCCTTACTATCCAGGGCCCCAAACACACCTTCCAGATGAAGTAGCAATTTACCTGTACTTCATTCATTCTAGTTTACAGTTTTCACTGCTCACAATGTGTCGCTTCTACACTGGGACGATGAAACACAGACTATGTGACTGCTTTGTGGGATATCTACCTTCTTTCTGTCAAAGGGAACCTGAGCTTCCAGGTGCATTCCACTTCATCGCACAGTCATGTTTCCATGCCAAGATTGCTCTCTTAGTTCTGTGGCAGTACTCTAGCGAAGCTCAGTGCAAGCTGAAGGGACAACACCTCATCTTCCATCTAGGTACCTTACAGATCTTGGGACTCAACATTGAATTTAACAACTTCAGAACATGGCCATCTTCCTCCATGTTTGTTAGCCACTCCCACACCCCAAGGTTCTGTTCCACATGGGTTGCTCCCAGCACAGCCAATGCATTTTCAACCATTCAACTTCCCATTTGCATCCATTCAGCATTTAGCTCTCTTTTTTTGTCTGCTTCTCTTTCTTTTCCTTTCTCTCTCCTTTTCTGGGCAGCCTTTCCATCTATCCGACTTGGTCCTTTCTCCCATTCCACCCCCCACTCCTCCAACCCCACCGTACCATAAATATGATCATTTCTCTGTTGCTTTCAGTTCCGTTGAAAGGTCGCTGGACTCAAAATGTCAATTCTGCTTTTTTTTCCCCACAGATGCTTCCAGCCCTGCTGAGTTTCTCTAGAGATTACTGATTTTATTTTTGTTTCATATCTCCAACATCTACAGCTCTTTGTTTTGTTTTATTGTACTTCACTGTTGTCCTGCGAGGTAGAGATGGGAGGAGGATAATTGAAACTTTGTGCCTTTTAGGTTACAATATTGATGCAGGTTAAGTGTCAGACTGAATAGTAGCACTCCTCTGCGACAGAATATAGGAACAGAAATGGCCATTCAATCCACCTGCACATCTGCCGATGTGGTATACTGTATCCATTGTACCCGGTGTGGCTTCCTCTATATTGGGGAAACCAAGCGGAGCTTGGGGACCGCTTTGTAGAACACCTCTGCTCGGTTCACAATAAACAACTGCACCTCCCAGTCACGAACCATTTTAACTCCCCCTCCCATTCCTCAGATGACATGTCCATCATGGGCCTCCTGCAGTGCCACAATGATGCCACCCGAAGGTTGCAGGAATAGCAACTCATATTCCGCTTGGGAACCCTGCAGCCCAATGGTATCAATGTGGACTTCACAAACTTCAAAATCTCCCCTTCCTCCACCGCATCCCAAAACCAGCCCAGTTCTTCCCCTCCCCGCACTGCATCACAAAACCAGCCCAGCTCTTCCCCTCCCCCCACTGCATCCCAAAACCAGCCCAGCCTGTCTCTGCCTCCCTAACCTGTTCTTCCTCTCACCCATCCCTTCCTCCCACCTCAAGCCGCACCTCCATTTCCTACCTACTAACCTCATCCCAACTCCTTGACCTGTCCCTCTTCCGTGGACTGACCTATCCCCTCCCTACCTCCTCACCTATACTCTTCTCTCCACCTATCTTCTTTTCTCTCCATCTTCAGTTCGCCTCCCCCTCTCTCTCTATTTATTCCAGAACCTTCTCCCCATCCCACTCTCCGATGAAGGGTCTAGGCCCGAAACGTCAGCTTTTGAGCTCCAGAGATGCTGCGTGGCCTGCTGTGTTCATCCAGCTTGACACTTTGTTACCTTGGCCATTCAATCCATCCAGGTTCCAACAGATCACGGCTGGTCATATAAATAAAGTAAAATACTGTGGATGCTGGAGGTCTGAAATAAAGCTAAAATGCTGAAGACTCTCAGCAGGCCTGGCAGCATCTATGGAAAAAGAAACAGAGATAATGTTTTGAGTCCAATATGATTCTTTGAAAGAAGCATTAACTCTGTTTCTCTTTCCACAGATGCTGCCAACGCTGCTGAGTTTCTCCTACATTCTCTATTTTTCTTTTGGCTGCTTATCTACCTCAATGCCATTTTCTTCCACTAACTCCATATACTCTGATTTCACTAATCTCCAGAAATCTGATTATTTTGGTCTTGACTATGCAATGATTGAGCTCCCACAACCCTCTTGGGTGGAAAATTCCAATGAAGGACCAGCCTCCGAGTGAAGAAATTGCTTCTCATCTCAGTCTTAAATAGCTTATTGTGAGGTTACATTCCCTGGTTCCAGGCTCACAAGTGATCTAGACTATTATTTGAACCTGACTGACCCGTAAGAAATTTGTAAATTTGAATGAGATCACGTCTTTAAGGGGTAGCAATGGTCTAGTTTCATTATCACTGGACTGGTAATTCTGGAAACATAGGTAATGTCCGGGGGCTTGGGTTCAAATCTTGCCATTGAATTCATGAATCTAATGATGACTGTGAATCTATTGTCAATTGTTGTTAAAAACCCACCTTGCTCACTAATGTCCTTTAGAGAAGGAAACTGCTAACTCTAACTGGTCTGGCCTAAATGTGAATCCAAACTCACAGCAATTGGGGATGAGCAATAAGTTCTGGCCAACAATGCCCTCATCCCATGAACAAATCATTTTTTAAAAAAATCTTCAAAATGCTGGAGAATGTGGGCTCAATTTCATCAAGTTTTCCTCATAAGGCAATTGCGCTATCCAGGGATTAGTCTGGAGAACCTCTGTTGCCTTCTCTATTGAAAGTAATCCTCCTTAAATAAGCAGACCAAAACTAGACACAACACTCCAAATCTTGTGTTGAAGGAAAACCCTCAACATGTGAGCATGTAATCCATGCTGAAACTTCATTGCAATATTGAGGGAGCACTTTCAGATGTTAACCCTGTTTTGATGGATATAAAAGATCACATGGCAATATTTTAAAGAAGAACAGGGTATCTTCCCATGCCCCAACCATTTTTTTATATCTATATCAACTCCACTAAAACAGATTCTCTGATCATTATCACATTGGGCCAGATTATCTATGTATGATTGCCACTCCACTCCTAACTTTTCATGTCAATGAAGAGGTCTACTTTGCTGGCAGGGAATTATGGTTCCTGCAGATGTGCATATTCTAAACCCAACAGAATAACACAGAATTTTGGGAAAAAGCAAATCATGCCCTATTTTCCACATATCATTTCATATTCTGCAACTTAAATGTTGAGCAGCACAGACAGCCACTTTGTCAGCTCCTCTGAAAGGGTAAATATTTAAGCGAAATATATCAGGGTACTAGGGTGCAAGGTGGGAAAGGTGCTCGATAAGTGCTTGAATGTTTGGGTATGTCAGAGTGAGTGAAAAGAAAAAACTACTAATGCGAGTTCCAGCATGACCAAAATATTTTGCAACATCTTCCAAGTGAAACAGCCTGGAACTATGTTCCACTCATTAACGGCAAATCATTTTATCAACTGACATTGATTCTCGTCATCAAGATAATGACTACCAGTTTTTCAAAGCCTAAGCATAAATTGATTTATTATATAGAGATGTCAATATGTTCTTTTCTGAGAAACTGGCTGTTAATTATTAGTTTGCATTATTCTCCCAAAATTGATATATTAAGGAAAAGAAAAGGAAACCCCCAGCCTATTATATTACACTTAAGAGTAGTACACATAAGTTCAAGTTAGAGCTCTTAATCCCTGCTAATTACGCTAACTCTTTCAAGCACACAAAATCACAATTAATACAGCACAGAAGGAGATTGTTTGGTCCATTGTGAATGCACCAGCTCTCTGAGTTAGCATCTTAACTAATGACATTCTCCTGCCTTTCCCCTGTAACCCTGCACATTGTTGTGTTTCAAATATAGTCTAGTTCTCAGGAGAGTACCATATTTTAGCCTGCCTCCATTACACTTCTGGGCAGTGCATTCCAGGCCTTTAACAGTCCTTTGAGGAAAATGTTTCCTCCAATGTCATTTTTAACTTCTTTTTATCAATTATTTTAAATCAGTGCCGCCTTCATCTTGATCTTTTCACAAGTGGGAACACTTACAGCCATTTCCTCAATTCATCCCCTTTATAATTTTGAATATGGCCAGCACATCTCCTTTCAACTTTCTCCTCGAAGAAAACAGCTCAGCTTCTCCAACCTGAATGAATAAATTAATGAATGGATGAATGAATTAGCTTTATTGTCACACGTACACAACTAAGTACAGTGAAAAGTTTACAACTCGCCACTTACAGGCCATCTTCGGTACAAGGTACCTAGGTAGAGATTCTTCAGTGCAAGTTCTTAGGAAAAAACTTCCGAAAAATAAAGAAGTAAAATGTTCAGCGTTACAGATTGTAGGAATAAATTAGAAAATAGGGAAATAAAAAGTTGAGAACAACAGTCATTCCACACTGGCACCTACCCTCCAGTCTGCGCTGGGCCATGAATCCAGTCTGCACTGGGCTTCACCCCAAAGTTCTTGAAGATGGAGGACCACTCTTGAATCATCTCAAGGCTGGAAGTCCACGCTGAAGCCATGTTAGGCCAAAAGACCTCTATGGACCACTGAACGACGGCCACCATGTTGGGCCAGGACACTGCAACACCAGGCCAAGAGGACACCCTGCCGGGTGCACTCTGAGGCCGAGAGTCTGAGTCCATGCTGAGCCTGGGATTTCAGGACATCACAGAGACAAAAGAGCAACCAGAGACTCATAGAGCTGCACAGCTCTTTGGTCCAACTTGTCCCTACCAGTCAGATATCCTAAATTAATCTAATACTATTTGCTAGCATTTGGCCCATATCATTCTAAACCCCTGTTATTCTTATACCCATACAGATGCCGTTTAAATGTTGTAATTGTACCAGCCTCCGCCACTTCCTTTGACAGTTCATTCCATACATGCACCACCCTATTCATGAAAAAAAATGCTCCTTAGGTCCCTTGTAAATCTTTCCCCTCTCACCTTAAATGTATGCCCTCTAGTTTTGGAGACGCCCATCCTGGGAAAAAATCTTTGCAATTCAACCCCATCAATGCCACTCATGATTTCATAAACCTCTATAAAGTTGCCCTTGGGCTCTGCTCCAGGAGAGAACCAAAAAAAAAGCAGAAAGGAGATCAAAAGAGAGCAGAAAAGAAACGAAATGGATGGAGCAAATGAGCTCTGGCTGAAGCAGAGATAGTAGGAACTGCAAATGCTGGAGAATCTGAGATAACAAGGTGTGGACCTGGATGAACACAGCAGGCCAAGCAGCATCAGAGGAGCAGGAAAGCTGAAATTTCAGGCCTAGGCCTAGTTTTCTGAAGAAGGGTCTAGGCCCGAAACGTCAGCCTTCCTGCTCCCCTGATGCTGCTTGGCCTGCTGTGTTCATCCAGCTCGACACCTTATTATCTCTGGCTGAAGCATCCTACTCTGCCGCCATCATTTCCGGTTGAGTGTGATTCCTTTCTGACATGGCCATACATCCTACCTGCTGAAGTTCCTCAGCCCTAGAAGCATTTTCATTAACCTCTCCAGAGCTCACAATGTCTTTACACCTTTCCCAATATGTGGTTCCTAGAATACGTATGCAATATTCCAGCTGAGCAGAATCAGTACCTGATACAAGCTCACCTTGATCTTGTACGCTATGCCCCCATTAAAACAACCTGGAATGCTGTACTTTTTATTAACCACTCTCTTAACTTTTCATGCCACCATTAAAGGTTTAATGCAGGTACCATTATAACTTTACACACACACCCATGCACATATCAAAAGCAAAATGCTGGAAATCTGAAATAAAAGTAGAATTTGTGGAAAGATTACTAACTTAAACATTTTTCTCTTCTCGTTATGCTTGCTGGGCGTTTACAGAATAGCTGCTTTTATTGTGAATGTCACTAGTAGGTGGTGCAAAAATGAGTGCGCACCCTGTCACAACTCAATGTCATGGGAGTGTTGGAAGAAACTTGTGCTGCCACAGGTGTGAATAATGGCAGCAGGGGGAGGGGGGGGGAGGCGAAGTTATTCTCAATCTGATTTGGCATGAATTAACCCCCACCCCCACCACATACCTGGGTGATTGCCAAAGTGGCAGTGGCTACAGAAAACTAGAACCCCCACCCCATCAGGCAGTTCTGTCTCCCACTCACCCCTTCGTGGGCTTTCCAACCCCTCAGAAGCAGCACAAACGTTGATAATAATGCCATTGTATATGGAACACGGGAACAGCTTTGGCACATTCACAGGCACCGATTGCATCCTGTCTCTTGTAATATGCCAGTGCTAGCTTGGCAGCCATATTGGTTTTGGTATATTCATTCCGTGTTATAAAATGTGGGATTTACCCCTGTTTAATTTTTAATGTTAGTTGCTGTAATTTCAGATTTCTCGTTTTGAACTGGTAAGTGATGAATTTTTCTTTGCATTGGAAGCTAAAAACACACCTGCTGGTATTTCTGTAGTCGTGGCAATTCCCTTGAAAAACACTTTTGAAACCTGGTTATGGAGTGAATGGATTTTGTGCACTAATGGACGTGTTTATTTTAGCTTGTTCGTAATCTAACTAATGGGGCTCCAAAAGTTTGTTTGTGATCTAAGTTGAACTTAATGGAAGCAAATACCCAAAGCTGAGGGACTCAGACATCTGGTTTCATTTTTAATTTTGGGTTGTGTTAATCCAGTGATCTTGGAACAGGATGACTGTATAGAGCAAAGATCCTGAGAAGACAATGGTAGAGATTGTGAATTAGATTACTTTGGAATGAAGAGTTGTTGTTAGTCCCAGAATGGAAATGTTTGGATAAAAGTCCTGAAAAGGTAACGCTGAGTACAGTGAAGCTCAGGTGTGTGCTACTTCCAGGAAGAAGTTATCTTCCATTAAAGTTGGAATTGCTTTAAACCTACCAAAATGGTAGGTACACACATTCTTCTGTGTGTATTATGTGAGTGGTGTTTTAAGAACTGTACAATAGCTGCTTTGTTTCTTTTCATTTTATAATGGAGTATTCTGGGATTAATGAAAATATACTTTTAATGTGTGCTTTGAATTCTTTGAATTTATTTTAAACGTAAATGGCTCAAATTATGAGGTAACACAGTGTGGAGCTGAAGAGTCACAGCAGGCCTGGCAGCATCAGAGAAGCAGGAAGGCTGACGTTTTAGGTCAGGACCCTTCTTCAGAAATGGGGAGGGGGAAGGGAGCTCAGAAATAAATAGAAAGAGAAGATGTGGGGTTGAGGAAGGTAGGTGGGATGGTGATAGGTGAGTGCAGCTAGGGAGTGCTGACATCCCAGAAAGATAATAAAGAAAATAGTATTCAGAATTATATGCAAGCTGAGGTTAGGAAAGCATTTTTGACTATTTTCAAGTCTTCCTGGTCAGCTTCACATCCTCCATAAACCTAAGCACATTCACTGTTCGCTGTATTTTATCCTTCTCCAAATTCCATGTACCCGCTACCTCCCCTCACTCACTAAGTAGCAGTCACCCAGTACTTAAAAATTGTGCAATTTTATCCTTTCATAGAATCCCCACAGTGTGAAAATAGGCCATTTGGCCCAACAAGTCCACACTGATTCTCTAAAGAGCATCCCACCAAGGCTCATCCCTCTACCCTATCCCTGGATTTCCCATGACTAATCCACCTAACTTATACATCCCTGAGCACTATCGGCAATTTAGCATGGCCCATCCACCTAGCCTGCACATCTTTGGACTGTAGAAAGAAACTTCAGCACCCAGAGGAAGCCCATGCAGACATGGGGAGAATGTGCAAACTCCACACAGACAGTTGCATATTGTTAGAATTGAACCCAGGTTCCTGGTACTGTAAGGCAACAGCACTATCCACTGTGCCACTGCGCCACCCCACTGTTTCTGTTCAAATTTTTTCATGGCCTTACCTTTATCTCTAATACTCTTTATATATATATATCACTCTTGAAATCTTTGTTCTTCTACCTGTGACCTATACATTTGACATCATTGTCACTGGCCATGCCTTTTGCTGTATAGGCCAGGGTTTCCTGAAATGAGGGTTAGGACGACAGGTAAGGTTGCCAGCTGAAATTTTGGTGTTGCAAGCTCTGAGGAGGTAATGTCCATAAGGCCATAAGACATAGAAGTGGAAGTAAGGCCATTCGGCCCATCGAGCCCACTCTGCCACTAAATCATGGCTGATGGGCATTTCAACTGCACTTTCCTGCACTCTCCCCGTAGCCCTTGTCTACTCAGACTAAATTATAACAGTTGAGATGTCAGTGCTATCGCATAATGTGTATACGTCTAAAAGCAGAATGGTTGATTCCTGAATCTTCTCAGGCCACTCAGACAGCTCCTGGTTTGTGCTGGTTAAAAGATGCCATTTGCAGTTCTTATTTTATACAAGTCCTATTAACTGCATTGACACTCTAACAGCATTCCCACTTCCCCACCCCAACCTCCCCCCCCGACTCTCAAAATTCTGCCAGAGGAGGGCTACAATAATTTTCAAACCTCAAGATGAAGCCAATGCGAGTAAAAGTTTGGGAAGCATTGATCTATGACCTGGTTGAAATTCTTGCCAAATTTGTTATGGACCAGACCAAACCCCCTCAAAAAACATATCAAAGAAAAGCCTAAACCCTAACTTTTATTTTATTTAAAGGCAAGTGTAAGGCATTGCGGTGCAGAGATGATTTGATTGGTCAAACTACTAGACTTTATTCAAAATACACTTTAATCTTACACCACAGTTAAAGTACAAAAAAGGTATAACTAACTCTATCAAAATACTTAATCAAATAACATATTATTTAACTAGTACTTATCAACTGTTCCAATATAGCAGCATCCCATAAACACACCCTTGCCAAAGGCAAATTCAGCAAAGCAGATTTCCCTGACTTGCTATTTCCTCCAGTCCAGGAGAAGGAACACCAACCAAATGAATCTATCAGCAGAGAGAGCACTCAAGCTTTTGCAGTAACAGAGAGAGAGCTGTTTCCAACAGCTACAACTCCAACTTCAACAACTGAAAGCAAAACTATAACCCTGTGACTGTGTGACCCTGATTCCACCCTCTCATGCTTATTTTGTGTAGCTTAGAAAATACACAAAGCTATTGACTCTGCTTTCCTTGGAGCAACAGTTCTACACCAGGTTTATACCACCCCTCTTAAAGGGAAACAAGACAGAACAAATTCCTGTAAAGTGCATATTTCATCACACCAACTTTCCCCCTTTAAGATTCCCCTTAAAGCTCTTTTTTTTTCTAATGTCTCTTTTTTTGGCCCAAAGTGGATGGTTGGCAAGTGAGATGTTAGGGCTATTTTCAATGTTAACGGTATTATATAAACAGGTTTGCTGTTTGAACTCTGACTTGAAATATCCATATGGTAAACTGTCATTGAATCAGTCTTGTTTAGATTTGAACTAGATGTACGAGCCTAATGCTTAAATCACTACATTCCTAATCTTCTCTTTATTGTCTTCAAACAATGGAATTAGTCCTTGAAATTAATCCAGTGGTGGATTCATTTTTGAAGTTTTAAGGTTGGCTTACAGCATTGACTCTGGACACTGCTGGATCTTTGTGTTTATGGTAACACAATTAAAAGGATGGAAAACAGTTCTTTAAATTATTGATTTGGAATATTTAAATAGTAAACAATATAAGCATACAAAAAAATCACGTATGGAGTTTGCAATCTCAGCTTTATTAAGAATTATAAATGTCTGGAAAGCTGTTCTGTCACTTGTCAGACTTCAAATGAGGAATAGCTACGGGTCAATAATGCCCAGGGTGGCAGATTCTGTGGTGATGATGACATATGTATGCTGAAGTTCAAGGTTATAGACCCTCTTGTGACAGTTATAAAAACTCTCTGCATACTTGAGGAATTTGCATTTACACTTCTTGTGACATTGAGCTCTGACTCACCATGACAGAGTGGGCTTTCTGCATAGAAAATATACTCTCCCATGTATATAACCTCCTGTGTCATTTGGCATTCTATTTTCTATGTTTGCCACCATTATTAGTTCTAACAGCAACCATTAGTTTTGCACATCATTTTAAGTAACATCTGCTGAAATGACTCAAATTTCTGCCTCAGTTTCAATAAAAGCAACAGATCCCAAAACAGGACATAATTAGCTTTGCAGCGCTACTGCAATTACCGTCTCAAAATTGCCTTCTTTCACCTGCTTCAGAATAAATCATGTTACTTAGCACCCACTAGGTGACAAACTGAATAGCAAACCTTCTATTTTCTTATCCTAAGATAGCAAACAACTGCTTTAGCCAGTACTTATCCCTCAAATAGCATGGTTATCAATGCAGATAGTCTGGACACTATCAATTGCTGTTTGTGAGTCTTGTTGTGCACAAATTGGTGACCACATTTCCCAAATTGCAATAGTGACAACTCTTGAAAAATACTCATTAACAAGTGCTTGAGGTTATGAATTATTAATATGTGTCTTTCTTCCATGCATGTTTGTACAACTTTGTGTTCCACGAATTCTATGTAAGGTGTTGGCAACACCGCAAGAAGTGATAAATGGTTTGGAAAGTACTTGGGGACATGCTGACATTTTGATGGCGTCTTACTGAATAGTGTGTTTTCTCTCCTTCCAGCAGACCCAAGATTAGGGAAAGTGTGATTGAGAAAGGTGTTGACATAGTAAAAGAGTGGGAACAAAATTCTGAGTTTTGATCCTAGTGGCTGATTTCGAAGTGGCTCAAGTAAAATATGTGGCATGCCAGTCCTCTCTTTGATAATGTGTGGGTAAGAGGATAAATTGTAGGAGGGTAGTGAATAAAAAAAATCATCAAAGCACAATTATTTCTAACTAAAATTTGAAATTGTTTACAGTGGAGTTAAGACATTCCTGAAAGTACTTTATATCAAATATGCAGACAAAATACAGGGAAGCTAAAGCAGCTTTTTTAGCTTGCTAACATCTCCTCAGAGTTTCTTGGCAACTTTGGTATTGCTTTGTATTTATCAATGTCTTCACCTTAACTTTTTGTACGTGGCCACAAGTTGCAAAATAAAGCTCCCATTATTGATAATGTTTGCAATTTTGAACCAAATATGTTCATGGCTCTGTTAAAATCTAAACATATGAATTTGGAACAGAAGGAAGCCGTATGGCTCTTGAAGCTTGTTTCACCATTCGAAAAATTTATGTCTGATCTGTTTATGTCTTGAATTCCACCTACCTTAAAAACTGTGGCCAACAAGAGTCTACCTACTTCTGCCCTGAAAATATTCAATGATGGGCTTTGGGGTCATGTTGTGAACATAGAACATTACAGCACAGTACAGGCCCTTCAGCCCTCGATGTTGTGCCATACCAATCTGAAGCCCATCTAACCTACACTATTCCATGTACGTCCATATGCTTGTCCAATGACGACTTAAATGTCCCTAAAGTTGGTGAATCTACTACCGTTGCAGGTAAAGCGTTCCATTCCCTTGCTACTCTCTGAGATAAAGTTGTAACTCAAAGTGAAGCATTGGAAATGTTTAGCATCTCGATGTTGCTGGTCTTGATAAGGCACACCAGGGAGAAAAGAATATAGAGTTTTGAGGTCCTGCCTCTTGATTATCACACTAAGCTGCAAAGCCAGACCTATGTTGTCTTCCGAACACACGCAACTTGAAATGCACACTGGAAATCCAAAATGGTTGTGACTGCACCCATAATGTTTTGTTTTTCTATCTGAGCATTTGGGGGGGTGGGGGTGCTGCAATGCACATGAGGCCCTTTAAGTTGCACTTACATTAATCAGGCATTTTCACAGAACAGATTGATGTCAGCTGTATTCATATCATTGTGTATGTGAAATGCATGCACTGTCTCACAATGTGGGATACAAACGCTCGACACAAGCAATCTTGATCACGTCATTGTGGATTGAAGATAACCATCTCGGTGAAGTAGAGTATTTGCAGTCAGATTTAAAAGTAGCACCTGCAGGCAATGATTCACAAAGATTAATTAAGATTTTGCGGGCTCCACATGGGCATGGAACTGATTTCCTCTCACTTTAAATGATACACATTCACCAGCCTGTTGTTGCGCGTTTGTGTTCCTATTCTATTTGCATGCCAAGGCTTATGCTGCTTCAATCAGTAAAATTTTCCTGTGCATCAGTGGAGGCATTCCATGACTTTTCTTATCAGGGTTCTCTGCGTCCCACTGCATGGCAGAGTTAGCTAAATCATACATTGTGAGTGATATGAATGCTGAGTGTTCGCGTTACTAAGGACACATTCTGTTTCTTGTATTTTCCACACAGGGTTGTGCAAAGGATGCCTGACAGATCCAGTCGCAGTTGCGGATATTGCTACTGTTGCTGCAGTGCTACAAAGGTGCAGAGAAATGCAGGAGAAGCAGTTGTGCTTGAAAGATTATGGCATTCCTGTAGCCTTTAATAGTTTTACAATAGTTTTGTTATGCACTTAAACTTGAAAAGCAAAGATTCTCGTGGACAGTAAAAGCTCTATAAAGGTATTTAAATTGGATACATGCCTAAACGAAGTTCTTTGAATAATATTAAGAAATTAAGACTTTTTACATTAAATAAATGTCTGTGTCTTTTGAAGTGAAACTTTTCTAAATCTCTTTTTGAAGTCTTGGTACGTCATGTTTTACCACTGTTCACTCAAGGTTAAAAAGAAGCAGTAAAAAGCGTGAACCGTGTTCTGTTTTCATTGAAAAGCTGCAGCTAATCATTTGAATTATTTATTTTGCAAAGTACAAAAACAGCAGGTACATGGCAAAGCCACCACCTGCAAGTAGCCTCCAAGCCACTTACCATTCTGATTTGGAAATATAATGCTGTTCCTTTAAAATCGAGAGGTCAAAATCCTGGAAACCACGCGCTCTCTTCCCCCGCCCCAACAACCAATGGCATTGCGGCTCTATCTGCAGCAATTAGCTGCAGCGGGACAAGAAAGCAGCTCATCACCATCTTCTCAAGAACTACTAGGGACGGGCAACAAATGCTGGCCCAGTCAGTGATGACAACATCCCATGAACGAATAATTTAAACGAAATGTTGTTGAGTTTTCAATTTCAATACAATGTTCAAACTAAAGAAACAACTTACTTTTGGTATGATTGCCCATCTACTGTAAAGTTAGAGGCAACCAGCACGCAGCAGTAAAATCTATGTTGTAGCTCACATTTGTCCTTGGGTTTTCTGTTGTTTAGTATTAGTGCCTTGCTGATATGAGTGCTGGAGCACTATTATCATGGTCAATGGAAAAAGACAGCCAGAAGTGGTGGCACCTGCTGTCAACACACTTATATCACCCCAGCAGTCAGAGCAACAGAGAGCTTCCATCTGTGACTGTCAATGAAAGAAAGTCAGTCCTGATTGCAACTCAACAGTATCTCAGCTTGAAGGAACAGTTACAGACCTGGTTGATTAACAGTATAAATGAGATTAATTTTACAGTTTAGACTGAATTCTGAATTTCCAGTTGGCTTTGCTTAATGCCAGATGAATGGCCAACTGAGAAAGTTGAGTCAGAAAGATTATGCTCATGTCCTCTTGAAATTAATAAAATAAGGCAGTAAACCAGGATGTTTTTCCCAGAAGTAAATACTTTTCAGAAAGCTTGTGAATTTATATCAAGTAATGTCAAATTTGACACGTTATGTAATGTGTAATACATCCTCATTTCTTTCAATACAACATGAGTTGCTTCACTGCATTTGTCAGAATAGATTATAAGTTTCAATACTCATTTACATTTCAGGTCAAACATTCTCTCATGCAGAAGGCCAAGGGTTTGTAAAAGATTCCAGGAATCACCTTAGATCATGGGTTATTCTCTTTGGGATAACAGTGTGAAGCTGGACGAACACAGCAGGCCAACCTGCTGTGTTCATTCAGCTTCACACTTTGTTATCTTGAATTACCCAGCATCTGCAGTTCCCATTACCTCTTATTCTCTTTGGGATGCTGAATAGCTCTCTCCCACCTTCAGTATGTCCCCTAAGTATAGGTTACGGTCTTGGAATGTACCTGTCTGCAACACTTTGTCATCTACAGCTCTCTTCATGAGACTGACAAAGTTTGATCTAACCATCATGCATCGTGCTGTACATGCCCGAAGAATGAATTTGGGAGTAATATGGCCTGAGATGGTAGGATTGCTAAGGCGCCTAGACGAATGCCTATAATTAAGGGCTGAACGCATGATTTTTTTTTCTTTATTCATTTACGGGATGAGAATGTCACTGTCTAGACAGCATTTATTGCCTAGACAGCCCCTTTAACAAAGTGTGCCAAGTAGGTTTTGGGCCTGCCCACTGAGGATTTCTCAACAGCCTTATTGACCGTCAACTGAAACTAGATTTACAAATAGTCATTTGGTAGTACAGAGCTTGAGTATTGTTAAAAAAAGACAAAAATGTGTAGATTTTGCATTTGCACTTATCAGGATAATTATCAAGAATTGTCAATTTAAGATGAAAGCCAATTTAATCTGTATGGTGGTGAAGAACCCTGATTGTTTACAAGTGAACTTTGATCATTAGAGGTGATGCCATCAAGAATGCAGAGTTAATGTCTTCCTGACCTGCTGCACTAGAAAGTGTGGAGCTGGATGAACACAGCAGACCAAGCAGCATCTCAGGAGCACAAAAGCTGATGTTTTGGGCCTAGACCCTTCATCATGGGCCTGAAACGTCAGCTTTTGTGCTCCTGAGATGCTGCTTGGCCTGCTGTGTTCATCCAGCTCCACACTTTGTTATCTTGGATTCTCCAGCATCTGCAGTTCCCATTATCTCTGCTGCACTAGAATGTTGGTTAGCGCCTGAAATGAACAAATTAATATTGGGATTTGAATTTAAATTTAAAAATTGAGAATTTACACATCAACAGCTTGCATTTGTATAATTATTTTAATATAGCTAAAAGGCTCTTCTAAGACAGTAATCAATCTAAGTTGACACTAAGCTGAAGAAGGAGTTATTAGGTTAGGTACCAATATCTTTGCCAAAAGGCTGTTGCTGAAGGAAGAGAGGGAGGCAGGGACATGAACTGAGGGAATTCCAAAACTAGGGCCCATGGCAACTGAAAGCATGACCACTAATGAAAAGAAAAGAAGACCCAAGCTGGAAATATGCATGGTTTGTGTCGGCTTGTGTAGCCTCTGGAGTTCCAGACCCAGAGAGGATTTGAAGGAATTCCTGCTTGAAAATAATCCCAAATATTGTGACAAATATAAGTGATGCATCACCAGAAGGCCCTATGACTGTGTGTACTGTGGGTTAACTTGAGATTCAATATTTTAGTATAGAGGATTTGCGTTAAGATAATGAGAGAGAAGTAATGACAGTGTAAATTTAAAATGTTTGTACAGCAAAATTTTTATTAATCGGCACCTACAGGCCCAGGAGAGTGCTGATTGATCAAATATTCTGGATAATTACGGTGATCACAATTCAGTAAACTTTAAGGTGCTGATGGAGAAAGATAGGTGTAGTTGTCAGTTGAAGGTGCTAAACTGGGGGAAGACTAATTGCAACAACGTTAGGCAGGAACTGAAGAATATAGATTGGAGGCAGATATTTGCGGGCAAATCAACATATGGTATGTGGGAGGCTTTCAAATGTGAGTTGCTGGGAACTCAGGACTGGCATATTCCTGTAAGGATGAGGGATAAATATGGCAAATTTAGGGAACCTTGGATAACGAGAGATATTGTGAGCCTGATCAAAGAGAAAAAGGAAGCCTTTATCAAGACTGGGAGGCTAGGAACACATGAAGCGAGGGTTGAATACAAGGAAAGTTGAAAGAAACTTAAGCAAGGAGTCAGGAGGGCTAAAAGGGGTTACGAAAAGTCATTGGCCAACAGGATTAAGGAAAATCACAAGGCTTTTAACACATATATAAAGAGCAAGGGGATAGCCAGGCAGAAAATTGGCCCACTCAAGGACAGGGAAGGGAATTTATGTGTGGAGCCAGAGGAACTGGGTGAGGTATTAAAGGAGTACTTTACGTCAATATTCACCACAGAGGAGGACTTGGTGGATGATGAGTCTGAGGTAAGTGTGTAGACAGTTTGGGTCATGTTGAGGTCAAAAGGGAGGAGGTATTGGGGGTCTTGAAAAACATTAAGGTAGACAAGTCCCCAGGGCCTGATGGAATATGCCCCAGAATACTGAGAGAGGCAAGGGAGGAAATTACTGGGGCCTTGAGGGAAATCTTCGCATCTTCACTGGCTACAGGGGAGGTCCCAGAGGATTGGAGCCATTGCCAATGTTGTTCCTTAGTTTAAGAAGGCTGGCAGGGATAATCCAGCTAATTACAGGCCAGTGAGCCTTACATCAGGAGAGGATTCTTTAAGACAGGATTTACTCCCACTTGGAAATTAGTGGGTGTATTAGTGAGAGGCAACATGGTTTTGTAAAGGGGATGTTGTGTCTCACTAACTTGGTTGAGTTTTTTGAGGAAGTGATGAAGATGATCAATGAGAATAGGGCAGTGGATGTTGTCTCCATGGACTTCAGCAAGGCCTTTGATAAAGTCCCTCATGGCAGATTGATACAGAAAGTAAAGTCATGCGGGGTCAGAGTTGAGCTTGCAAGATAGATAAAAAAACTGGCTCGGTCATAGAAGACAGGGGGTAGCCATGGATAGGCGTGTTTCTGAATGGAGGGATTTTACTAGTGGCTTTCCTCAGGGATCACTGTTGGGACCTTTGCTGTTTATAATATATATAAATGATTTGGAATAGAATGTAACTGGTCTGATGATTAAGTTTGCCAATGACACGAAGGTTGGTAGAATTGAGGATAGTGATGAGCACCGTCAAAGGATACAGCAGGATATAGATCGGTTGGTGACTTGGGCAGAGAGATGGCGGACAGAATTTAATCCAGAATAATGTGAGGTGATGCATTTTGGAAGATCTAATCCTGATGGGAAATATACAGCAAATGGCAGAACGCTTCAGAGTACTGGTAGCAGAGGGATCTGGGTGTATGGTTACACAGGTCACTGAAAGTGGCAATGCAGGTGAAAAAAGGAATCAATAAGGCGTATGGCATTCTTGTTTTCATCAGCCATATCATTGATTAAAAAATTGGCAGGTAATGTTACAGCTTTAATTAGGCCACATTTGGAATATTATGTTCAGTTCTGGTCACCACACTACCAGAAGGATGTGGTGGCTTTGGCGAGGGTGCAGAAAAGATTTACCAGGATGTTCCATAGTATGGAGGGCATTAACTAAGAGAAGAGGCTGGAGAAACTTGGGTTGTTCTCACTGGAATGATGACGGTTGAGGGGTGGCCTGATAGAGGTCTACAGGATTATGAAGGGCAGGGACAGAGTGGACAGTCAGAAACTATTTCCCAGAGTGGAAGAGTCAGTCAGGAGAAGCCATGTTTTAAGGTGCGAGAGACAAGGTTTAAAGACAAAGCAAGTATTTTTTTACACACAGGGTGGTAGGTGCCTGGAACTTGCTGCCAGCAGAGGTAGTGGAAGTGGATACTGTAATGACTTTTAAAGGGCACCTTGACAAATACATGGATAGGATGGGAATAAAGGGATATGGTTTCTGGAAGGGTAGGGGGTTTTAGTTGTGACGGGCAGCATGTCAGTGCAGGCTTGGAGAGCTGAAGGGCCTGTTCCTGCGCTGTAATTTTCTTTGTTCTTTGTTCTAATTAAGAGGCCCAACACATTCAATGTAAAAACACACACTGAGTAATAGAAATGTAAGGCAGGAGGGATACACATCACTGTTGGACTTTATTTACTGCAAAAATCATTTAAATAATAACGCAACTTTCCCTTTAATAAAACTTACTGGCAGAAAGCCTTCTCATTCGTGCCCTCAACTGATCACTTGGAGATTGAGGTAGAAATTGACTCAAAATTGAATCAACTGTTGATATTTCTTGTGGACAAGGTCAAAAATCACTCAACACCTGGCTCTAGTCCAACATGTTTATTTGAAAGCATAAGCTTTCGGGGCCTTGCTCCTTCTTTAGTGCCAGCACCTAGTAAACACTATAATAATTGGACAGAATAATACAATAAACTTCAAGGTATTTGGGGTAAATTATTTTTGCTGGTTTATTGAAAGTGCCAGTTCATCTGATGCTGGGGTAAACTTAAAAACAAAGGTTGGTGTACATTAATCTAATGGCTCCCCCTATCAAATGTTGTAAGTATTGCAGTCAGAAAATCTTGTAACCAGATTCTAGAATATAAGGCCTAACAGAAAGGCTGGTTTCTCAAATTATGATTCACTGAATAATTAATAATCTCAAAAACTGTCTGAAATTATTATGGAATTTTCACAAACATCCGTATAATCTGCCTATCATTCTTTAAACCAGAGTGGCCGGTTACTATAATCAATCTATAAAATTTTATAAAAGTAGTATTACGATCATTTTAAATCCATTCATATGGCTGAACTCATGGGGAATATTTGCAAAATATTAACACACGCTTTCTTCCTTCTGTTCAAAATTTTCCAAAGTACAGTGATACACTATCGAGGGATCTCAAGTGGCAAATTTATCATAGAAGAACTAAATATAAAGAACTAAAGATCGCTGGTCTTATTTCTCTTTTCTGCATGGAGAGTTTTGGAGAAAATCCGGGGAATAGAATGATAGAATCATAGAATTTTACAGTGCAGAAGGAGCCATTCGACACATCATTTCTGTACCAGCTTCTGAAAGAACTATCCAGCTAGTTTCATTCACCAGCCCTATCTGTGTTTGAGTTTGCTTTATTGTCTAATGTAGCAAGATACAGTGAAAAGTGTTGCCGTACATGCGATACAAGCAGTTTATGCTATACAAAGCTACAGCAGGTAGTAGGATAGAGTGCAGAATACAGTGTTGCAGAGAAGGTACAGAGAGAGAGATCAGAATTAATATTTGAGAGGTCTGTTCAAAAGTCTGCTAACAGCGGGGAAGAGGCAGTTCTTGAGTTTATTCATACACGTATTCAAACTTTTACAGCTTCTACCCAATGGAAGAGGATGAAAGAGAATGTAACTAGGGTAGGAGGGGCTCTTTGGTTATGTTGGTTGCTTTGCTGAGGCAGCAGGAAGTATGGATGGAGTCAATGGGTGGGAGGCTGGTTTGCGTGATGGACTGGGCTGTGTTTGTGAGTCTCTGTAGTTTCTTCCATTTGGGGAAGAGCAGTTGCCATACCATGCTGAGATGCATCCAAATAGAATGTTTTCAATGGTGCAACTATACAATTTGGTAAGAGTCTTCGTGCACATTTCAAATTTCCTTAGCCTCCTGAAGAATGAGAAGTGTGCTTTCTTGACAGCATCAAGATGGGTGGACCAGGACAGATTATTTGTGCTCATCACTCCCAGGAACTTTATGCTCCCGCCTATCCCCACCTGAATACCATTGATGCAAACAGGAGCGTGCCCTCTACTGTGCTTCCTGAAGTCAATGACCACCTCCTTTGTTTTGCTGACACTGATGGGGAGATTGTTGTCTTTCCGCAGCCCTCTGCATTCATCCCTTTCAAATATATTTCCAGTTCTCCTTTGAAACCTCCTATGGAATCACCCTTCACCACTCTCCCAGGCGGGGCATTCCAAATCTTAACAACTCTCTGTGGAAACAAGTTTCTCCTCAACCCACTCCTAGCTCACTTGCTGACAATTTTGAATTTGTGACCCCTAGTTACTAATATGCCACAACCTCAACCATCTCCTGAAGCACAGGGCACATAGCCAATGAGGGATTTCAACATGAGACAAGTCTTGAAGCTAACATGACAGCTACAATTTTTCTAGCATAAAATGGATTTCAGCTTTCCAATTTCAGAGTGATATATCCTACAACCGAATAATGACCGATCTGCTCATGCGTACGTGAATGCAAAATTGGATTGGGAGGTATTTAGGGATCCCTCACCCCATTTTTACATGCTGAGCAGGAGCCTTTTGCTTGTTTTATGATTCTGCCATGATTGCTGAGAAACTAGGCATAATATGAAATATATTGTTGTAATGCTAACTGTTTCTTATTAGAGTTGAGGTACAGAATGTCCATGATCTGGCTGACTGGTTTACATTTTATTCCTAATATTCCTGATTGGCTTCTGCCCCATTCACTTTAATGCTAATCTTGGTTTAACTTTGTTCTCTCATGATTTTCCTTACAATGCTACTTCCCAACCCTACAATCATCGCATTTGTGTATGAAATGAATTGCTACTCTTATTTCCTTTTTTTTTTACTGTTGTGTTATCAATATATTCCACATACGTACTTCGAAGCATTATCGTTAATGAGTCAGCTCTCCTTCTCCCTTATCGGGAAGATTGTTTTGGCACCATGTGACATTACAAATTATATAAATTTTCACAGGTACATTGGAAGTATGTGTAATGTGAGGACAACAGTTTCAATGAAAAGTCCTGGAGCTAGTGAAAGCCACCAGAAATCCCAACACTCCATCACATTACTTTCCTCCCATGGATTGGCTTAATATTTGTGGATTTTATCAAATTTCATTATCTGGATTTGGCTAGGATGGATAGTTTTTGCAATTCTCTGATTTGTGCTATTTCAGTCAAATATTGGATAGAGAAAAATTGAGTTAAGATTTTGTGATAATTTCCAAAAGTTAAAGAAGTTATTTTTAAAACCTTTATTAAACCAAGACAGCAGAATCAAAAAATGCCAAATATAATTTCTTTTTTCCTCCATGTGATGTGTGCATCACTGACAGAACTAGTACCTGTTTCCCATCTTACTTACTGTTGAACTGATGGCTTGCAATGAGGACAGTTAAGAGTCTACTGTGTTGTTGTGTCTCTAAAATCACATGGAAGCCAAACCTGGTAAGGATGGCAGATTTTTTCCCATAAAGGAAAGGGGCGATCCAGGTAGGTATTTTTTCGTTACAATTGACTCTAATTTTGCAGCATCAGACCTTCAAATTCCAATAGCAGCTGTGCGAAGATTTGAACCCACATGCTCCTACCATTAGCCTGGGCTACTGGAATAACATTATCGCTGTGACCACTGTCTCCTACAATTCATGATGCCAAGGGTCCAGTGGTAACTTGTAATTTCTTACTGAGGGATGGTAATCCTGAGGAATTCTGCTAGTGTCATCTTAGCCACTTAAAGGTTAATTACACCATTGTGACATAGAACAGCGCCAGATTTACACATTAATGCCATAAGATATAGGAGCAAAATTAAGCCATTCGACGCATTGTGTCGGCTCACCATTTGATCAGAGCTGATGTGGTCCACAACTCCTTTCTCCTGCTTTCTCCCTGTGACCTTTGCTTGAATGCAGGTGATGTTTATTAGACTTTGTGGACATGTCTCATAATGTGTTGGAATAGGTTGATTAAAAAAAGTCAAGAACTGGCTTCCTTTGAGGGCTTCAATGGTGCAGTGATAATGTCATTATCTCTGAGCTATAAGGCCCAACTTCAAGTCCCACCTGCTCCAGAGGTGTGTCATAGCATCACGAACAGGTTCATTAGAATAAATATTTTGAGGCTGTTGTGTGCAGTGGCAGTGTTCATACCTTCAGATCAGAAGGCCTGGGCTCAAGACTTACCTACTCCAGAAGTGTATTACAGCATACCTAAACAGATTGATTAAAAAATACCTAGGACCAAGAGCTGTTCATTCACCCTCCAGTTCCATGTTAATTTAGTCCCCTCGCTCTCTCCCTCATTTTATTTCATTGCACTGCTTCTGATAGGCTATACTTAGAAATTGTTCTTTTAATTAAAAACATGGCAAAATTGGCCGTGGCAAAAAAAAACCCATTGAGATCTGTCCATTGCCTTTGCAGAGAGATTGGCAATGGTGGAGGTGGAGGGCGTTAGTTCCCCATTCAGCACAGAAGCAGGCAATTGGGCCCATCAATTCTGTACTAACTCTCTGAAGAGCATCCAATACAGATCCACCTAACTCCTCAATCCCCACAGCCGATCTACCTAGCCTGCACATGGTTGGACTGTGGAAGGAAACCCATGCAGAGAACATGTAAATTTCATGCAGTCTTCCAAGGCTGGAATTGAACAGGAGTCTCTGATGCTGTGAAAATATAATGCTGGCCACTGAGCCACCAAATGTCTGCTAATAACAATAGCTTTGGTTTTCTCAATATTTATTTGAACTTACTGCTTCTCTTTCATGCAAATAAATTAATTTGACTGCAATGAGAAAGAAGAACAAAGAATTTCCAACATAAGTCACTTCTTCTACATGGGAGAGAGAGCCAAATATTTTGGCCAGACAATAGCAAACTGTTAGAGAAACTTCAAGGTAGGTCTCTGAGTGGGAGAAGAACCAATCTACAGCTCTGCACAATTACTCCGTCATTAAGTTAGATTTTGGTTCAAGTTTTTCCAGATGCCATTCATAGAGCCTCATAATAATTTCAGAGGTCTGCATCACTCAATTCTGAGGAGAATCCATAATTTTTGCTTACAAATAAGAAAATAAATAGAGAAGTCTATTTTCAATATACAAGTTTTTCGTTGAAAGTGCTTGCCCTCAGTAGGAGTTACCCATTGACTTCATAGGCATTGAAAATCAGCTTATGTAAAAAGAGCTGTTAAGTTCCTATCGTTTTAAATCTAAGATAGATACATGCTTGTTAAGCAAAGATATTAAGGAATATGGGCCAAAGGCAGGCACATGGAGTTAGCCAAGATGTCATTAAATGGCAGAATGGGCTCAAGGCGTTGAATGGCTTACTCCTCTTCCTATGTTCATTCTTCATTTCTACTCAAACTGAGTTTCACTTATGGTGTCATAGAGTCGAGCAGAAATATTTTATTGTAGCTCCGCATTTTGTGTTGATTGAATCTGTAGTTTCAAAGCTGATGTACCTTCAAACAGACAGAACTGAGAGTGAAATGGAAACTTTAGCCAACTCAAAGGGTAAGTGATCCTTTAGGATTCTAGAAACACTAGAACAAAACCCCCAGGTTTCTGGGGAAACTGACATTTACTGAAAATGGATAAAATGACACACAGTTGTTCAAGTTCAGATTCCAGCTACGCAGAATTTGCACCCAAATTGGCTGCCATTCTTTCCAAATTGATGACTGAATTTTAAGCACATTGAAACATGCAAGTGATTTGTTTTAGTTAACGCTATTCAAGTGTTAAAAACCAAAAGTACTGCAGTGGCTGTAAATCAAAGACGAAAGTAGTAATTGTTTGAAAAGCTGAACAGGTCTGGCAGCATCTGTGGAGAGCAATCAGTTACCTTTTCAGGTTGAGTGGCCTTTCCTCAGAACTCAGTGACCATTCTGAGGAAAGGTTACTCAACCTGAAACCTTAAATGATTTCTCTCCTCAGATGCTGTCAGACCTGCTGAGCTTTTCCAGCAATTTATATTTTTGCTATTCATGTGTTAATATGAGTGAAAATGTTATGAATAGCACCTTCTGATGTATAATGTGAAATCAACATATTTACAACTCTTGATCCTTCATCCCTTAATGTTCTTCTTAGCAGCATATTCTGATTTTACAATATCGTAAAGTGGACAGTATAGAAATAATTCTGAAAGCTTTGGAAAGAATGATAGATGTCAGAGCACTTGCTTTTCCCTCAGCATTGTAACTGAGCAATTATATTATTAGAGAGCTACCCTTGTGAACAAATGCGGACTTCATGATTAGATTGTTTCACAGATGTATCTGAAAAAAACTTAGAAAGGAGTAAAAATAAAATTGGGCTGAAGTAATAGGAATCAAATGTGTTTTGTTAATTATAAAGGATGTCACCGTACCTTTTTGCAGTGTGGTACAATTACCATGCAAGTCTGTAATAAATATAATTATAAATATTTTCAGTGTCACAGCTGTCTGATATATGTTGGAAGATGGTACTCATCCTCATCTTATTATCATTTCCATAATGTGCAGAAACATTTGAATTTGGTAGGTGAAGCTGGAAGGGTTGTTTTAAAAATTATAACTCCCTGTCTTTATGAAAAGAAGACAACAGTACAAAAGAGTAGCATGGTGGCTCAGTGGTTTGCACTACTGCCTCACAGTGCCAGGGACCCAAACACAATTCCAGCCATGGGTGACTGTCTATCTGGAGTTTACACATTCTCCCCGTGTCTGTGTGGGCTTCCTCCCATAGTCCAACGGTGTGCAGGTTAGTTGGATTGGCCATGCTAAATTGTCCAGAGCATGTGGGGTAGGTGGGTTAGACATGGAAAATGCAGGCTTACAGTGATAGAGTGGGTCTGGGCAGGATGTCCTTTGGAGGGCTGGCATCAGCTGAATAGCCTGCCTCCACATTCTAGGGATTCTAAGAAAAGTATGGATGTTTTAATTAAATCCTCATAAAATGCTTGTTGGGCCCAGACTGAAGTTCTACATGGAATTGTATAAATCACACAAGCATGAAGGAAATACAGGGTATATTCATAGCTGTCACATTCGATTTGTTTTAAATGATATTCACATTGAAATTGATATGGTTATGCACATTTTTGTTACATCATTTTATTAATATATGAAGATTTACTTTATAACATGCAACTAGGACTGGTGAGCAAATGCAGATGTTACAATAAAATAGTTATCAGTTTCAATTTCTGTCATATAAC
This sequence comes from Stegostoma tigrinum, assembly GCF_030684315.1. Lineage (NCBI taxonomy): Eukaryota > Metazoa > Chordata > Chondrichthyes > Orectolobiformes > Stegostomatidae > Stegostoma > Stegostoma tigrinum. The sequence goes on from NC_081374.1 coordinate 11,688,275, forward strand.
AACACTAATGATGCATACGTTGAAAATGGCTCAGTGGAATTTTAGGACTGATGCAAGCTGCCTTATTTGAGACAAGAATTTACAACGACAATGACTTGATTAGGTCTTCCTGAGACACTGGAAGGAATATGCATAGAGCTGCATGGAATATAAAAAAAACCCAGCTGGCCTGTAGTTTTCATAAGCCATGAGCATATCTTTTATTCTGTCTACTTGATTTTAGCCTTTCTGCATATCTTTCTATTTCCTTTTACATGCTAATATAATTTTCACAGAAACATTTTTGCCTCAATCATTTGCTGTGGTAATAATTTTCTAATATTCAGTTAGATTTATTAGTGAATGCATGACATTTACGATCCTTAGTTTTGCATTCTTCCACAAGTGAAAATATTGCCCTGTTTCCACTCAGCTACTTTCCCATGGTTTCCATTTTGTCATGAGCTTACTGTGTAACACATTATCAAATATTGCTTTGAAATCTAATTATGTGACGTCTACTGTATTAACCTGGTCTACTGTCATAACTTCAAAGGATATTATCAGGTTATCAAGTTAAATGGAAAGAAACTGTTGATTTGTGGGGAATAACACCAAAGGTGCAGGTAGAGTTGGACAATGTTATATATAGGTGGATCATGGCAGAAGAAATTTAGTGTCACTGAAATATAAAGAAAAAATGATGAAGTCTTGCTAAAACTATGCAACACACTGATTGGACAATAGCTGGAATGCTGTGAACAGTTTGGTTCTCTTATCTAAGAGAAGATATACTGGCCTTGGAAGTAGTCTCGACAATTTTCATTCGGTTGATTCTGGAAATGAAGGAATTTTATTATGAGGAGAGGCGGAGTAGTTTGGGTTTGTCGTCATTGGAGTACGGAAGAATGAGAGGAAACCTCATTGAAACATGTAAGATTTCTAGGGGCTTGGCAGGTTAGATACAGAGAATTTATTTCTTTTGTTGCATAATCTAGGACCGGCATAATCTCAGAGTGAGGAGGTGTCCATTTAAGCTGGAGATGAGGAGGAATCATGGCATGGTGGGTCAGCAGTTAGCACTCTAGCCTCACAGTGCCAGGGACCCAGACTAAATTTCACCATTGGGCAACCGTCTGTGTGGAGTTCACACATTCTCCGTTTGTCAGCGTGAGTTGCTTTTCGATGATCTGGTTTCCTACCACAGTCCAAAGATGTGCAGGCTAGGTGGATTGGCCATGCTAAATTGCCCATCGTGTTCAGGAACGTGTAGATTAGGTGTGTAATAGGGGAATGGGTCTGGGTGGGATGCTGTAAGGGTCGGTGTGGACTTGTTGGGCCAAAAAGCCTGTTTCCACACTGAAATGATTCTATGATAGTCAACCTGTGGAATCCTTTACTACATAGGGCTGCTGAGGCTGGGTCATTTAGAATATTCAAGGCTGAAATAGACAGTTTTGTAATCAGTGAGGACCTCAAGTGTCCTGGAGATAGAGTTGAGAATTATCAGATTATCCATGAGGTCATTGAATGGTAGACTAGACACAATGGGCTGAATGGCCTACCTCTGCTTTTCCATTTTATGGTCTAAGAAGGAGTAATGAGAATCACGTGTATTAAAGGTTTCCCACAAGTGTAATGTTCTATTAAGTGCCATTTGAGAATCTTATGGATTCTGGAAGATGAAGTTTATGTGTTGTTCTCTGCAGGCTGCTTTTAAATATTGATCGCACTGTAGATGACACTGTCTGCATTGCTAATCGTGCCCCTTTCCACCTCACTCGTACGTGCTGGTGATTTCCTTTGAATCTGTACTGCTGCGTAATGGATTCCATTTTCATTCTTATTGAACTGGACATTTCCATTGCCGTGTGTTTCAGGTGAGCTACTTTCTGTGACATTCACATCTGAATTTATGATAGTCTCTTCTGCTGCTGTCAATTTCTGCATTGTAAAAAAAAAACACATAATCCAATTTATTTCTAATTAACTTCAACTTAAATCTGTAGCATTATGATGATGAATATAATTGTTTTATTGTGTGTGAGTTCATAAAGCCGTGAAAATTATTTGCAGCACAGAAACATTTGGTTTGGCCCAACTAGTTTATGCTTGTATCATTGCCCTTAATAACCTTCTCCCAATCCTCTTAATATCAGTAACATATATTTTTATTCCTTTATCCTTCGTGTGTTTATCTAGCTTCCCCTCAAATGGATTTATGGTATTTTTCTCAAATTGTCTCTTTGGTAGAGATTTCTACATTCCAATCACTCTCTGGTTAAAGGGGTTTCTCCTGAATTCCCCCTTTCCAAAGGATTGGTTGAAGGAATTAACGTAGTTAGCTTTAGCATAAATCCAGTTATGTACATGAGAGAGAAAGGATTACATGCATCAGTTGGGCTGACTGGTTGGTTTCTGGATTCCACAAAACTGAAAATTTCAAAATACTATTCAGAGAACTCATAATTAATATTCTTACCTGATTATCATTTGGATGCTTGTCTCTTCGACTACATATAATGGGGCTATTCACTGAAAGATTACAAAATCATTGTTGAAAGAGCTGTGGCAGAGAGTGTTTGTCAACTTAACATTTCTAAGTTGAGAATGTCTTGTAGTGTACATAACCTTACATTGATTTACTTTCAGGTAAACCTCAGCTGTACTGTATACATGATTTTCCTATTACTGCAATCATAGCTGATGGTAACACTAGACAAGTAAGATACCAGGGTGAGACCCAGCTTTGATGGACCACAAGTTTTATTTTACTTTTTGTTTACCATGGAGGTCAGTCACTGAATATATTTGCAAGAGGCTACCAATGTAGAGACATAGAATCATAGAGCTATACAGCACAGAAGCCTTTGGTCCAACTCGTCCATGCTGATATCCTAAATTAATCTAGTCCCATTTGCCAGGATTTGGCCCATTCTCCTCTAAACCCTTCATGTTCCTGTCCAGATGTCTATTAAATTGTTCCAGCCTCTACCACTACCTCTGGTAACTCATTTCATACACGCACCACCCTCTGCTTGAAAAAGTTGCCCCTTAGGTCCCTTTTCAATCTTTCTCCTCTCACCTTAAACTTACTCCCTCTAGTATTTGATTCCCCTACACCGGGGAAATACCTTATCTATTTATCCTATCCATGCCCCTCATGATTTTATAAACCTCTATAAGGTCACTGCTCAGCCTCCAACGCTCCAGGGAAAATAGCTCCAGCCTGTTCAGCTGCTCCCTATAGCTCAAACCCTTTAATCCTGACAACATCATTGTAAATCTTTTCTGAATCCTTTCAAGTTCCACAACATCTTTCCTATAGCTGGAAGACTATAAAAATAACATCACAATTTATTACACAAAACAAAAGCACACACTGTATTAACTATATAAGGTCCACCTGAAGTGGTTTCATTACAAATATCAGGAAAAAAAATTCAACCCTTTTATCTCAACAACAATGACCTTAAAGATACTAAACTTCAATGAAGAGCCACCTCTCTCTCCATTGTAAAGCATATTTATCAGATTTCAGAGCTGTGATTACTTTATTTATGGAAAGTTTTTTGCATTTACTTGATGCTATTTGCTTTAGTTAGTGTCTCTTCCTTAGACCTTTAGACATTTTGACACCTCAGCTCAATTACAGCAGAACATACATTGCTTAAACTCATGTCTTCAAAAGCCTTGCCAGATGCCTCTCTGACACATCAACAGTCTTCTGTCTCTGGCATTCCTTCAGCTTTTTTCAGGCCTGACTGTTTGGATTGTTCATGACAGCACATCTGCTGTAAATGGCCTCTTCTCTCCAAATGAACTGATTTCTGTCTGAACAAACCTGTGTTTGGGCCCTCATATTTAATTATCTCTCTGGGTTGTAAACCTTCTCGGGTGGTTTGCTTTGCATTTATCTAAATTATGTGAATTCTCAAAAATGCCATTTTTTAAACTTATTGTTCTGACCTCTTTAAAGCTTCACAGACTGAAATCTGAGATTCATTTTTCTCCTCTACTTTAGATCACATGTTTCAAAATGACAGTGATATGTTCTGACCCTTCATCACACTATTTGGAGGAAAACACTGCTCTTGGTTACTTCACATAACACTCAGAAAGAGTGGAGGCAATCTCCATTCACTTTCTGATAGAGTGGGCCGCCGGTCTGTTATAGAATCCACTCAATGTCTGTTCCATTGATTCCTACCAACTGCTCTGTCAGCATACTGTTCAAGATGTGAAACTGAAAATTAAAGCCTGTCCCTCTACCAAATATTTGTTGAGGTTGTACAACTCAAAGATCCCTCAATTTTACATGGAATCTTTACAGTGTGAAAGCAGGCCATTCAGTCTATTAAGTTCACAATGACCTTCCAAGCAGCATCCAACCCAGACCCATCCCTAAATTTCTTCTGGCTAACCCACATAGCGTGCTGATCTTTTGGACTGTGAGAAGAAACTCACATGGACACTTGGAGAATGTGCAAACTCCATACAGAGAGACACCTGAATCAAACCAGGGTCTCTAGCACTGTAAGGCAGCAGGGCTAACCACTGAGCCACCATGTCGCACCATTGTCTGCATTGATAATAACCCCTTATTCTATTATACCATTAATGAGAAACAAAATGATGCATTATGTGGGGAAATCAGCACCCAATTCTAGTTCAAATGCCATTCATTTATACAGAGTAAAGATCGACCTTATCTGTTGCCAACGGCTGTGTTTTGGCAACAGGCAGAACTAATTTTTGCGACAGTAAGCCAAAGCTATGTATGCAACACGCAATTAAGCAAACAAAGTGCATTTACTCAACAGGGTCTACTTAAAGGGTGCACGATGACAAACTGTTTACAGAGTTCCCTTTAGAAGAGTCTCTAACAACTGGGGAAAACAGAACTCATGATGGAAAAGGAGGTGAATTCCCCATACAAAATAGATTTATTCTATAAAACTGTGGGAGATATTTATATAGAAATTATGTGTGTACAATCAATTCCATTTAATTATAACTGTTTACTTTTAAAGGTATGATGGACATGGTAACTGTCCAACCATCATCTTGACCAGAAATAGTGATTTACAATGAGAACCTGGAAGAGATCAGTAAGAAAGATCAGCAGGACCACCTCTGGAACTACTTTATGAGTGGAAAATGCATCTCTATTGTTGGTCCATGAACCATATTTATCGTAGACATCCACAGCTGCTGCTGACAGCACTTTCTGGGCCAAATGAATACTAATACCTTTTCTACCTCTTCAATGATCTTTTTTTTCCTCCACTTTAAATCATTATCTGAATTTTCCCTCAGGAAATTTAATGTTCTCAGCCATTCTTTGTGACAAGAAGCTGCCCTAATATTTCTTATTACTCTCCTGCTAATAATTTTATTTGATGGCCCCGCACCTTCAACCAGAAGAAATCCCCAGTCTTTTAATCAATATCATTCATATTAAAGAAAAAAGTTAAATGAGAAAGGGAAAGGAAGAAAATGTGATGCAACATAAAAGGAAAAAGCATGTAACAATTTTACTTGTTGATGTTTAATTTGTATGTTAAAGAATGACTATAAGTGTGTGCAACTTTCTTGAAAATATTAGGAGCAGTTTTAATAAATCAGTAATATTAAACACCTGTCTTCCGATGACAAAGTTATGAGAAGAATTCCACAGGAATTTTACTGGTGATGATCCTTTGCTGGAAGTCAAGAGTTGTGAAACATTTGACAAATACTACCATTATTTCTGCATCTGAGTTCAGAAACTGTTTACACAATCTCTTCAACAAAAACTACAGCTGCATCAGAATTGATTATTTCTATTTAAAGATGAAAGAGAAAAATAGGTGGTAAATGATAAATAATGACTTTAAACGGGTTTATAAACTTATTGTGTTGCTGTCTTTGCTTTCTTTCACATCCAGACAGCATAATGTGATGTTTAGGATGCAGTCTTTTGCACTTCACTTTTAGATTTAGCTTCAGATATCAATGCCAATCACATCTGGATTCCCTCTGTACAAAATTTTGGCTACAAATGTGACTTAATGTTTTCATCAAAATCTAACTTCTTTTGAATTGTCACAGGGAGAATCCTTTGATCCACACATTGTTTTGCATGTGGAGTTATGGTGCTTTCAGCAAATTCATGCTTGCATTACCAATAACTCATTCCATTCATGTTTCTTTTAAGATATTACTGAGAAGAATTTGACTAACATTTCATATGCACTCATTCTGAAAGATTACCCTGCTAAAGATTTCACCTTGTATGTCTTGGGGAAGAAAGGGTTTGGTCTTAAGCATGGCAAATTTCACAAAAGGACGCTAAAACAAATTAGTCTGTATTTTTATAAAACCCATAATCTAACAAATGCGTGAATGTACATTCCAATATTGATTACCTGACTCCCATACAGAATTTCTTAAAGAGAAAGTATTAGTCCTGTATTCAACTGAAATGTATTATGATTAAGTCAAATTAAAGAAATTTGGCTCTTTAAATCTTAATTACTTTCAATTACAAAAGCCACTTGTCTGTGCTGTGTAGTGATATGTCACTGCAGTAATAATCCATGTGATCAGGCTAATGCTCTGAACTATAGGTTCAAATCCCATTGTAGCAAACATTGGAATTAAACTTTAATTAATGTAAAATTGAAGCAATGGTCAATGATTGTGCCTTGTAACAAAACATCATGTTCACTAATTCCCCTTCAGGGAATTGTATCTGCTGTTACTTGGTCTGCTCTACGTGAGACTTCACTTTGAGGATAATCCTTTTCATGTTCTGTGGCACTAACACTGTGTTAAATGGGATAGATTTCAAACAGAACTGAAAACTGGGGTTCCATGAATAATTTGTGCTTTCAGCTCGAGTAGCATTGCATTCTATCTTAACCTGTAGCCTCATGGGCCTGATATATTCACCACTGCTTTTCCTATCAAACTTGAGGATCAATTCAGAAAATACTGGAAAAATTCAGCAGGTCTGACGGCATCTCTGGAAAGAGAAGTAAAGTTAATGCTTTGAGTTTGATATGACTTTTTCTGGCAAAATCTCACTTGTCTCACCAAAATCACAACATATCATGTCTATTATTCAAAATGCATGTTAAACATAGATTCCTACAGGGTTCAGGGCAATATTAGTTTTTATTTAGCAACAAGAATGTATTAATTAGTCTACCATTTCTAAAACATTGACTAGAATATGCAGTATATTGCTATTGTAGGCAATTGTTGATTATAACAAGCCATGTATTCATTGCATTCTGCAGGTAAACTATTGACATGCAATGAAATGATTAAGGAGAAAGAGAAACTCACATTTTTTCATTTTCTTCATGTACCAAAGCAGTGAAAATGCAAAAACAGCAAGAATGGCCCCCAGTACACCGACTATAATGCAAAGCAGCCTGCGATTTAAATAATAGTCAAGGGTCAATGTTGGTTCACAATTGATTTTTTGATTTTAAATTTAACTTTAGGACATTACTTTACAAACAATGAAGGAATTTTGAAGCAAGGATGCTGTTACAGTGTATTAGACATGTCACCCAATGTGCACACAGCACAGCCCCAAAGATAATAGCTAGATTTTGTTTCTTCACTGGTGTTGGTTAAGGAATACATCTTGCTCATGTTTCCAGGGATGACTCCCTTACGTTTCTTCAAACATTGCCGTCGGATATGTTAGATCCACTGAAAAGACAGATACACGCCTGGGTTTAACATCATATCTAAAAGTTGGACCTGCTGGTAGCTTCAACAGTACTCCCAGTGTTGTGCTGAACTGTCACCTTAAATAACATGCCCCTGGAGTCTATCAGCCCCCTTCCAATGAAAGTGAATATACTATCATTGCATTTGCCTGGAAGAGAGACTGTTGTTGCTAAAGCTTCCAGAACATTGAGTTTTAAAAAATCAAACAGTGATATCATGGCAAAATTGTCAGCTGATTGGTTGCTGAATATTCAGTGTGAGTGTCTGTTTGCAAAAACATAGATCAATTAGAGCCGATTGGTGAGTCACTTTATTTTCTGCATTCTCCACCTCCAGTTCAAAGTGATTGGCCTGAGGTTAGCCTGCAGACATGGCAGGACAGCTCGTCTGTGTGAAATTTTCATCTAGCATCATGCATGGAGTTGTGCTTACTTCATGTGGCCTAGGCAATAACATGCATGAAATGTGTCTTCAGTTCCAAAAGCTTGAGCTCTGAGTTTTGAAACTTGAACAACTCTTGAAGTTGCTGTGGTGAATCTGTGAAGTTGTTAACTCTGTACACAGGATGTTTAACAAAGCAGATATCCTGCAGATTAAGACTCGAAAGGCAGAGAAGGAACGGGCGACTGCTAGATAGCCCAGAAAAATGAGGTAGGTGATACATGAGTTTCTTGAGTCTCTCACTCTCTAACTGATTTTCCTCATTGGATGCTGGTGAGGCCCTGCTTTATCAAAAGAACGCAGCAAGAACCAAGCTTGTAACACCCAAAATGTTCAGTTGCTTTGTGATGTAATGCCAATCAAGCGAACTGCTTTGTCCTGGATGGTGTTGATCTTCTTGAATGTTTTGGAGCTGTAGTCTTCCAGTTACGTGCGGAATATTCCATCAAACTCCTGACTTGTGCCTTGTAGATTTTGGTTGGTGGACAGGCTATGGGGAGTAGGAGGTGAGTTACTCATTGCAGTATTCCAAGCCTCTCACCTGGTCTTGCAGCCAATGTGTTTATATGGTGAATCCAGTTGAGTTTCTGGTCAATGTTAACCCATGGGATGTTAATACTGGGGAATTCAGTGATGGTAACACTATTGAATGTCAAGTGGTGATGGTTAGATTGTCACTTATTGGAGACGCTCATTGCTTAACATTTGTGTGTTACTTGCCACTTGTCAGCCCAGACCTGTATTTAGTCCAGGTCTTGTTACATTTGAACATGAACTGTTTCAATATTTGAGAAGTCACGAATGACTCTGAAGATTGTGCAGTCATCAGCAAACATCTGTGCTTCTGACCTTATTGTGGAGTGAAGATCATTGTTGAAGTAGCTGAAGATGTTTGGGCCAGGACTCGACCCTGAGGAACTCCTGCAGAGATACCTGGAACTGAGATTACTAATCTCCTACAATCATAACCTCTTCCTTTGTGCTAAGTGTAACCCCAACCAGTGCAGTGTTTGCCCCCTTACTCATTGATTCCATTTAGGTAAGGCTCCTCGAAGCCACACTCAGTCAAATGTAGCCTTGATGTCAAGGGCTGTCAATTTTACCTCACCTCTGGAATTTGCCCATATTTGAATCTAGGCTGCAATGAAATCAGGAGTTGAGTGGCCCTGGCAGAACCCAAACTGAGCGGCACTGAGCAGGCACTGCTTGATAGCACTATTGATAATAATTGCCTGGGTTGGATTTAACCCACTTTTCATGTACAGGACATACATGGGCAATTTTCCACATCTACGGTAGATGTCAATGTTGTAACTGGACTGAAACAGCTTGGCTCAGGGAGTGGCAATTTCTGGAGCACAAATCTTCAGTACTACTGACAGAATATTGTTAGGACCTATAGCTTTTGCCATATTCAATGCCTCCCATCATTTCTTAATATCATGTGGAGTGTATCAAATTGGCTTAAGATTGGTATCTGTAATGCTAAGAACCATGGGAGGAGACCGAGGTGGACCATTCACTTTGAACTTCTGGCTGAAGATTGTTCAGAACGCTTCAGCCTTTATCTTCTGCACTGATGTGTTGGGCTTTTCCATCACTGAGGATGGGGATATTTGTGGACCCTCCTGGTCCAGTGAGATTTTAGTTGTCCAACAGTATTCATGACTGGTTGTGGCAGGACTGCAGAGCTTATGCCTGATCCATTGATTGTGGGATCACTTAGCTCTGCGTGTCACTCGTGGCTTAGCAAGTGGTGTGAAAATCATACATCTTGGTAGCTTTGCCAGATTGACACCTCATTTTTAGGTATGCCTGGTGCTGCTTTTGACCTGCCCTTCCGCATTGAACCAGGCTTGGTCCCCTAGCTTGATGGTAATGGTTGAGTGGGGGATATGCTAGGCCATGAGGCTACAGATTGTGCTGGAGTACAATTCTGCTGCTGTTGATGGTCAACAGCATCTCATGGATATTCAGTTCTGAAGCCGGTCCCATTTATCACTGTGATCATGCTACACAACATGATGGAGGGTATTTACAGTGTAAGGTGGGGCTTTGTTTCTGCAAAGATTGTGCAATGGTTATTCTTACCAATAATGCCATGGACAGATGCACCTGCAGCTGGTGAGGATGAGGTTAAATGTGTTTTTTGAGTGTGTTAGTTAATAATCTTGTAAAACTACTTAGGGAATAGTGACCATACTATGATCAGATTTTCCACTAAGTTTGAATAAGATACAGTTCATCTGAAAGTAGAGTCCTACATTTACATAGGAGTAATTGTGAAGGTATGAGGAGGATGTTGGTTGTTGTGAATTGTAAATATACATTTGAAGATTTGATTGTAGATAAGGAATGGCTATTATTTAAAAGAATTGGTGCTTTGTTTTCCAAAAAAAAGCATACATTAAGTCATGGCAACTGATCATAGCCTCAAATTACTTTTGGACATATCGAAATTTTAAATAAGACATGACTTTTTCAAAAAATAGAAAAAAAACATACCAGTCAAAGATGCCTGGGAATGTGAATTCAAAGAACATAATGCACTTTCTGTCTGGAAAATTCTTGTGTAGATTATGTTCAGTCCTAAATGTAACACCAAAAGGATATGGAGGAATTTCAAATAGAGACACTTCAAAGGAAGAGAGGAAGTGCAAAAACTGAACTGTAATCACACGTAGTTGCAAAGGTAATGGGGATTAATTACCATCTCAGCAAAAAAAACCTCACATGAGTTCGATTTCACCCTCCAGCGACTGTCTGTATGGAGTTTGCACATTCTCCCCATGTCAGTGTGGATTTCCTCCGGGTGATCTAGTTTCCTCCCACAGTCCAAAAATATGCAGGCTAGGGGGATTGGCCATGCTAAATCGGCCCATAGTGTTCAGGGATGTGTAGATTAGGTGGGTTATGCGGGATGGGTCTGGGTGGGATGCTGAGAGGGTTGGCGTGGAGCTGTTGGCCCATAGGGCCTGTTCTCACACTGTAGGGACTCTGTGATGATACATTTACAGTTTCCCTTTCCAGCAATACATAAGAAAAGGAGCTATAAAAATCAACTGCAGCACGGGACTTAATGCGTTAGTTTTGTGTTTGAGTTCTGTGGGGCTGGTGTGTGCTGTGAAGGTCACATCTGAAAACATTCATGAAGAACATTCATTTGGCGCTCCAACACTTGAAGGTAGGAGTGAAAGTCTCTTTCTTGTCAATTTTTGGGAGCAGGTCACAAGTCAGCAAAAAGCCCTCATCATAAAGGAATCAGGACAACTATCTTTGGTCAACTTTCAGCAATGAGATCCAGCCCAATATTTCTGAGAACTTACTTAAAAGTTACTAAATAAAAATAAACAGTGTGCATGCCAGAAATCTGAATGAGAAACAAAGGTTACTGGAAGAACTCAAAGGTCAGTTAGCATCTGTGGCTGAGCTGGTCTGTTTAAATTCAGTTGTGGAACAGAAGTGTAAAAAAATTCCACATTGAACCATAAATATGTCTATTTCTCAGAAGGTGTGGAGTTAACTTCTGTGTTTCCAATACCCTTGCTTCTTTTGACATTTACGTGGCGTTTTCACCTCAGCCATTATAGTTTCAAAAGCTCAGTTACTCGGTGTCTGCATCACATTTAAAATTCCTTCTGCTTATTGCCAAAAGCTCAGGCTAATAATGTGGAAACTCTGTCTGTCATTGGTGTCACAAAAAAGCTCTGTGAGAACATTGCCCAATGCCCACCTTTTACCATCAGAAATATGACTATCCTTTCAGTGTCATTTTAGAACAGATAGCCAAGGTCAATTTCGCAAGCAAATCTCACAACACACTGCAAGAGTAGGTCAGAGGTGAAGCAATCGCAATGCATAATGCATAGAGCACCATCTGAGGGTTGTCAAAATGAAGACTGTAACTCCTTATTCTTAAACCTGACTAATGAATAAACTATTTTCATGAGGACACAACAATGTTGTAAATCCAGTCAGTATTTCCATTTGATGAGCTACGTTCAGTCGTAAAAAATTAGCTTCACTCATTTCGCCAAAGTAAAGAACAGTATTACTGTGAGAGATAATGGGAACTGCAGATGCTGGAGAATCCAAGATAATAAAATGTGAGGCTGGATGAACACAGCAGGCCAAGCAGCATCTCAGGAGCACAAAAGCTGACGTTTCGGGCCTAGACCCTTCATCCTAGGGTCTAGGCCCGAAACGTCAGCTTTTGTGCTCCTGAGATGCTGCTTGGCCTGCTGTGTTCATCCAGCCTCACATTTTATTAACAGTATTACTGTATCAGGTTGAAGAAATGATACTAATCAAAACAAATCAGTAATGAGAAGATTGTACCTTGTGTTTTTCAGAGATTGGTTTTGAGTATTTGCACTTGTAGATGGTGCAGTTGTTGAAGAAACTTCACAAGAATATTGCTGTTCTGTTGAAACAATGGAATATCATTCAGATTCACTTCATGTTAATCTGTAGTCAACTGAGACAGCATGATTGTTAAACAGAAGGTGATTACTCGAGAAACACATGAGCAAGAAACAGGAGTAGCTGTTCAGTCCCTCGAGCCTGCTCTCCCATCCAACAAGATCATGGTTGCTCTGATTGCAATCTCAAATCTACAATTCTTGCTTTCCCCTTGGAACCTATTCGCTCCTTTGCTTCGCAAGAATCAATCTACCCCGTCTCAAAAATGTGAAAGGACTCTGCTTCTGTTGCCTACTTTGGAATTTCAACGTCTCATGGCCGTCTGAGACAAAACGGTTTCACAACGTTTCTGTGTTTAAATGAGTCACCCCAATTAAACCTGTGGCCCCAACTTCTAGATTATTTTAAAATATTTTTTCCTTCCTCCCTGAGACCGCAAACAATCCCGAATCCCCACTCAAATTTCCCCGTCACCGAAGCAAAAGCCCCAGCTCATCCCCAGGTTCTAGATTTTTTTACATGAAGAAACATCCCTCCACATCCCTTATGTCGAGGCCCCTTTAGGATTTCACATTTTTCAATCAAGTGACCTCCACTATACATATGGTTGATGCAATGGATTTGGATGATTTAATTCCTGCAAAGTTCTCCCTTGTGTGGCTGCATGAGGAGATGCAAATACCAGGAGGTGTCTCATTTCTCTTGATAATTTCTAATCATTTCCTGCCTCTGAGAGTGGGGAGGTACGATTGGGCCAGTCAAAGGGTTCAGGCTGGTGGACTACATTCCAGGTTCCTCCCTCCCATTGCCCTGTACGAATGAACTGAAAGCTTCAACCAACGAGCTGGCCTTCGGCACCATCAGAAAATATACATTTAAGGGACCAGTAGCCACAGTTCTGTCATGGAAAGATACCCTGGAAAGAATACAAGCATCAGCTCCACATTGAACAGACAGGTAAGTGTAGACCAGGAATAGTTGCTGTCATTGTTAGTGATCAAGCATTTAATAGATCTATACCTGGCATTTCTCTGTTAAATGAATAAAGTCACATGAAAATGTGAAGAAACCTAACAGCTTACAGTAATGATTCTTAAGGGATCACAGTAGCAGTGTTCCAGCAGTTGTGGTTCAAGCCCCACCCTGGGTATAATGACTGCTCTGAACAGGTTAATTAGAAAATATTTCATGACAATGCTCAGTTCTTGCTTATTTGAGTCAGATTTCTGGCCTTACAATAGAAACAGGAAACATTGCTCACTGACAGTGGGCACAACAAAGTTCAAGTAGTGATTTCTAGTATGGGGTTGATTATAATTCACGTTATGGAACAGCCACCATTCAGATTGTTGTCTCAGGAGAGTTTTGAGTGAATTGTTTATTTCAAAAAGGACAACATGACTTACATGTACTTAGCGCCTTTTACAATCCCAGAAAAACCCAACCTGCTTCACAAGCCATGAAGCAGTGTTCTGAAGTGTCGCTGTGATTGTTTCACGGGGAATGTCGGAAGTAAATTCGTACACTGTAATATCTCTCAAAGCTCAATGAGATAAATCACCAGTCAGTTTTCTCTTGCTGTGGGTGAGGGATGAAGACTTGATCTGAAACCACAAAGTTCTTCGAGTAGCACCCTGGAATCCGATAAGCCTGCCTGACTGGGGAGTGCAGTAGATGGACATTTAGTTTAATGTTTAATCTAAACAATAGCTCCTCCGACTGCATTGTATATCCTCAGTGCTGGACACAGGTTTCAGGCAGAATGATAAAACTGCAGGATTATTTGGACCTTGGAAGAAGAATCCAAGATATTTTGATGTTCTTTCCATGGGATAGGTGCTAACAGGACGCAGGCCTGCTAACCCTCGAAAGAGTGCTATGCCAGGCACAAGGGCTACTGGGTGCCACGAAGGACTGGTTCCACCTCTGTGCTCTAGGACTCAGTTCCAGTTGTAATAAAACAATAAAAAGTTCTAGAGCTTTCACCCTCATCACCTGTTCATGACTCATTTGCGCCAACTGATAGCACTTCATGCTCCGGTCACCTCTCTGTGGCCCTTTGATCCATCATGCCACACTAACCAACTGAACCGCCAGATGTCAAAATAATGCTCTCTACACACCCTTCACACCCTCCATGCCACGCTCCTCCTCATATCCCATTATATCCCCTTTGCCAACTTGGAACCGACCATGCCACCACCCATCCCATGACCCTTTGCCTTTACATCGGCCATTCAAGATCACCCAGTATCCATCACCATGGAAAGTTGGTTACATTGTTGCAATGCCACTGGACTGGTATTCTAGAAACCTAGACGAGTGGCTTGGGGACATGCATTCAAATCTCACCATGGTAGCTGGTGGAATTTGAATTTCAGTTAGTAAATCTGGATTATAAAGCTAGCATCTGTAATGGTGACCATAAAACTGTCATCAATAGTTGTAAAAAGCCATCCGATTCGCTAATGTCCTTAAGAAAGGAAATCTGACATCCTTACATTGCCTGGTCTACAGGTAACTCCAGGCCCACAGCACCGTGGTTGACTCTTACATTCTCTGTGAAATGACAGAACAAGCCATTCCATTTAAGAGCAATTAAGAGCGGGCAATTAATGTTTACTTTCACACGGGAATTATTTTTTGAATGGATATAATTCCTCTAATATAGCTTAAAGTTAAACTATTAATAGTTTAATAGCCTAGGGGTATCATCACTGGACTGTTAATCTAGAGACCCAGGTAATGATTTGGGCTCAAATCCCACTGCAGTAGATTGTAGAATTTAAGTTCAACGAAAAAAAATCTGTAAAATGAGTTAAATAATGACCATGAATCCATTACTAATTGTCAGGAAAAACTTATCTCATTCACTAATCACTGTTAGGGAAGGAAACAGCCAACCTTACCTGGTCTGATGTACATGTGACACAGCAATTTGGTTGACTCATTGGGATGGCCTAGCCAGTGACGTTCACATCCCAGGTATAAATAAAGGAAAAGAATAACCCAACAAGTTTAAAATATTATCAGTTATAAATATATGCTTTTAATCTCAGCATGGGTCCTGAAGTCAGACGTAATTGCTAGATTACCTAGCTTGGTAAATTCCAATTGAACTGCACTTAGAAAATGTTTGTGGGAAAATACAAAAAAATGTAAAAGTATGCTTCTGTTCATGAAGAGATCTTCAAAATACTAAGAGGGTTTTGAGTGAATTGAAAATGTTGTAAAATCCAAGAAGAGACTATCAAAAATTTCAAAGGGCAGTTTGAAATGATCAGAGGGTTTCAGTAATTTTCTAAGCGAAGTAAAATTAAAAGATAAGATCAATGAATTGGACTCCAACCCTCTTTCTAAGGCCTGCAGATTCAATAGTTAACTGTTTCTGCTGGCATTTCATTCACCACACAGTTTCCATATTGCTTGATGTATCATTCTGGAAATGTACAGATCCCCATGACTTTGCCTTTTAGAAACTGTCCTTGATCAATCAGATCATGCCCTGGTCTTCTGTGACAAAGTGTTTGAGAATGGGAAAATTGATTCTGATTTCTTGGTCTCTGGCTTAAAAGAACACTTTCAAAACAGCCAGGCCTGGATAATTGTTTCTGAAATTGGGATTGATGAATAATTATATAAAAGTTGTATTTCAAGCACTTGAATTAGAAAATGACATGAAGTTTAATAAGCAGCACAGTGATCTAATATATGGACAATCTTTTGATTATCTCAGAAGCCATTAAGGAATACATTAAGGAATTTATGGCATATCCTGAAGCAGCTGGGAGCAACTTGGTTTAAAGTCAGCCTAAGTAAAAGGGATGTGCCTTGCGGTTGTAGGGACACACTAGACCATCAAGACCTGTGGATGTACAACACAGGTCAGTTGGATTATTTAAGTATTTTAGGATCCTCTTATGAAGAACTTTGCTAAATTTCTGCTCCTCAACAAGAATTGACCAGCGGGTATTGTATCAGTTTTAATTCATTAAGCATGAAATCTTCAGTCAATCTGCTAATATGGACATGCTGGTTAATAGTGAAAAGGTAAAGATGCCATCGCCCTATTGGACCATAGGGTTCTCTTATTAGAGCGAGAGAGAGTCAGCTGATGGTGGTTGAACCTAAAGGTTACCTTGCCTCAGATGAGGTTAATAATGATTTAGTCAATCAAGTAATGTGTTTGTTTCATAGGATTACATCAAGGTTTAAGTTTTCATGCATGTTTTAGGGTGGTATTGTTCATTTCTGCAAGAAAAATGCAAATCAGTAGCTATGTTCAGAATTGTTGAGGAACAGACAGAGTGAATTTGGCCAGTTGCAGACTCTCAGAGCGCCTGAAAGAACTTAATCAGTAAGCAGGAACAAGAACAGAAATTGCTGGAAATACTTGGCAGGATTGGAGCACCTGTGAAGAAAAAAATCAGAGTTAATGTTTCAGGAATGTTCTGGGGAAGGATCACTGGACCTGAAACATTAACTCTGATTTTTCGCCACAGATATTGTCAGACCTGCTGAGCTTTTGTTGCAACTTCTGTTATTGTTCCTGATTTACAGCATCTGCAGTTCTTTCGGTCTTTTTTTTAGTTTGGTTTTAGTAAACAGTTTGGTTAAATTTTTATGAAAAATAATCATGGACTGGTTGTTTACTTAAAGTAACAACTTACCAATGTTACTGATCTGTGCCTCATAACTGCAATTTTTCTCTGATTTGCTGATGACTGCTACATTAACCATTACACTGTTTTTTGTTGCCTGTTGATTTTTGGTCGTGCAGTAATACTGATGATGTTGCTGTGTGAAGGATTGACAATGTAGATCCAGTTTATTGGTGTCAGAGATCTTCGAATCTTGATATGGGGTCTTCTCAGACCATGTGTAGTGAATGGGGAGGGATCCGCGGGCAGACTCACAGGAGATTGTCACTAAACCTCCAGAACATGAGACATCGGGTGGCGAAGAGAATTTGAGAACTGGAACAGACACGGATTCTGTGGAAAAGAAATTAGTATTCACATACTGCATTAACATCCAAAACTTAAAGATGTCTCATTCTCAGTGTCTTACATATCTCAGCCAGGGTTCATCTTGTTGGGATCTCACCAGAACATTTAACTCTCCATAACCCTCGTATCAGCCTGAATTAGAATGACTACCATTAGATAATTAGCAAAGTAGGTCGCCAGGTTAGGGCAGCTGGAAAAATACCGAGGGCAAGTCAATGTTAAAGACAGTGCCAATAATATCTTTCAGCGGCAGGTATCCAGACTCCAAAGCTACCAAATGGTTTCACTCTCAGATATGAAGAGGCCAAATCAGTGATTAATGTAGTGGAAAATTATGGGTAAAATTTACCAGATATCAGTTACAGGTTTTGTGGACTGCTGCTGAAAGGAATCACTTCATCTAAAACTGGATGGGGATTTGTGAGGGAGTGCAACAAAAAGGAAGCGAGATGGCTGGCAAAGGTTTAGAAAATGTAACACCACAACCTTCTTAGCATTTACCAATCTGTTTCTCACCTGACATTTGGGCCAATATGAGAGAAAGGCAACGTGGTTCGTGGCAGAGCGAAGGCTGGTTGGAGTGGTGAAGACATGTTGGGTGGTGGGTTAGATGTTGATTACATGAGTGTCAATCAACTGAGATGAAGGTAACTCGTAGCATGAGCTTTACTTTGGAGGAAGGTGGCAGATTGGACACTTGCTATTCCCAGTTCATGAGCTGCGTTGAAAGTGTATTTCCCTGTTTCGGTTGGAAGAACAAGGAAAACAAAGTCTACAACAATTAAACTCATATTGGTTTCAAGAATCAGAGAAATGGCGTCTCATTGGAATACTTTGGCCTGGAGCTCCAGAGCGAGATACTCCATCATCTCAAAGCCACTGTGGTTTAAACAGAAATAGCTGGTTGGCTTGTAGACATTTTTTACTGACCATTTGACTCTCTTGTGCTTTTTGGAGATATGTGCATTAGTAAATTTCACATTTAACTCTGAGAGAAGTAGCTCAAGCTCAAAAACGCGACAGATTTGCCAACAATCTTATTATGAGTTTGTGATTCTTCAGCATTGTCACCACATCACATCTATTCAAAAATGGGCCAACTCATGCTTGTGAAGAGGAAGTCTGTCATTGAAATATTCCAAATTCTGAGCCTGACCCTCAGTGCTTTGCTACTCACAGTCCTTATTCAATTGGAAAATAAGCACAGGTTGCTAAAATAGCAAAGTGCTTACATCTTATAGCCCCTTAAGAATTTTTTTGCCATCCAAATATAGCATAGCTTGTTTGTATCTCAACACAATCCATGGAAGAAGACTTCCTGGAGGTGTCCTTCAATATCAACCAACTTAAGCCTGAGCTGGACTCCTTCGCTCTGCACAATTACGGACAATGAGTTTGGAAATATCCTGTCAGCACATCACAGATTATCCACTGCTTGTCAATGATTACTGTTTCTGTCCATTGCTTCCAGAACACATCCCTTGTAGCCAACTCTGCAGCTTCACTCTCTACCGCAGAGTCTAGACAGCTACACTTTTCATCACTTGCTGCCTTTATTAAGTGTGAGCGAAGGTGGATCAAGAAGGTTATTATTCTCCAAATACCCCTTTGAAACAAAATCATTGGCTCAGTCACATTCTGAGGGTGTAATACATCACTATGCTAATATTTCCTCAGATGTAATCAGCTACTTGAAGGTTCATTGTGCTCAAGGTGGCTGACGACTGCATATTTTCAGTTCCATCTGTAACTCTTCAGTTAATGAAATGCTCATATCTATATACAGCCAGTCCTCGACATTCAAGTTTGTACTGGTGAGTGATGCAACTTGTGCCACGTAAACAGTAGGCACAACATCCCCAACAAGAGAAGGCCCAACCAATCCTCCTAAAAAAATTAACAGCATTGTCATTTTTGGAAAAAAATCATAATTGTTCATGAAATTAACTAAAACTCTTTATCACATCTATGATATCAAGACTCCAAGGCCAGTATATCCCTGCTAGGGTGAAGGGAAAAGCTGGTAGGTTTAGGGATTCCCTAGCTGATAAGGGATATTGAGGCTCTAGTCAGGAAAATGAAGAAGGCCTACATTGGGTTTAAGCTATCAGGCTCAAGTGAATCCTGAGGTGATTATAAAAAGTGTAGGAGCGCACTTAACAGGGAAATCAGAAGAGCAAAAAGAGGGTATGAGATTGATCTGGCAGATAAGGTTAAATATAATATCAATAGGCTCTATAACTATTTTAAGAGTAAAAGAGTGACTAGGGAGAGAATAGGCCCCCTTAAGTTCAGCATGGCCATCTATGTATGGAGCAACAGGAGATGGGGGACATTTTTTATGAATATTTCTCCTCAGTGTTGACTGAGGACAGAATCATGGACGCTAAGGAAATCAGGGAAACAAGTGGGATGTTTTGGACCACATATGTATTACCAGAAACGAAGCATTTTTAGCCTTACAGCGCATTAAGGCCATTAAATCCCCTGGGCCTGATCAAGTCCATCCTCAGAATTTTGGGAGGTTAGATAAGAAATTACAGAGGCCCTTGCAGAGATTTTTGCTTCATTTTTAGCCACTGGTGAAGTTCTGGAAGACTGGAGGGTGGCTAATGTTGTTCCATTGAAGAAAGGTAGCAAAGACAAGCCAGGGAACTATAGGCTAGTGAATCTGATATCAATGGCAGGCAAGTTATTGGAGACGGTACTGAGGGACAGGAGCAACCAACATCTCAATAGTCAGCATGGATTTGTGCACGGAAAGTCAATTCTGACAAATCTTTTAGAACTGTATGAAGAGGTAATCAAGAGGATTGATGAGGGTAGGGCAGTGAATGTTGTCTACATGGAGCTTGTCAAGTTCCTGCATGGCAGGCAAGTCATGAAAATTAGTTCACCCAGGATTCAGGGACGGCTAGCTAATTGGATTCATAATTGGCCAATTGTAGGAAGCCGAGGGTGATGGTTGAAGGTTGTTTCTCAGGTTAGAGGCCTGTGACTAATGGTATGCCACAGGGGTTGGCCTGTGATCTTTAATGTTTGTTATTCGCATAAATGATCTCGATGTGAATGTTCAAGGCCTGATTAGTAAATTTACGGATGATACTAAATTAGGAGCTATCACTGAAAGCAAGGGAGGTTATCAAAAGTTACAGAGGGATCTTGATCAGATGAGAAAATGGGCTGAGGATTGGCAAATGCAGTTCAATGAAGATAAATGTGAGGTGTTGCACTTTTGAAAGTCAAACCAAGGTAAGACTCATACAGTAAATGGTATGTTCCTGAGGAGTATTGTGGAACAGAGGGAACTAGGAGTACAAGTCGAGAGTTTGTTAAAAGCAGCGTCACAGGTGGATAGGGTAGTGAAGAAAGCATTTAGCCTGCTGGCCTTCATCATTCGAGGTATTGCGTACAGGAGTTGAGACGTTATTTGACAATTGTGTATGTCGTTGGTGAGGCTGCACTTAGAGTATTGTGTAATATTTTGGTCTCCTGGTTACAGGAAAAACATAGTTGAACTGGAAAGTGTGCAGAGAAGATTTACGAGGATGTTGCCAGGACTAGTAGGCTTGAGTTATCGGGAGAGATTGACCAGGATATGGCTTTATTTCTTGGAATGTAGGAGAATGAGGTGTGACCTTAATGAGATGTGTAAAATCTTGAGGGGCATCGGTAGGATGAATGCATATAGTCTTTTTCCCAGGGATGAGGATTTGAAAACTGGATGATATAGGTTTAAGGCAAGAGGGAACAGAATTAAGAAATAACTGAGGCACAACTTCTTCACACAGAGAGTGGTGCACAGATGGAAAGGGCTGCCGTAGAAAATGGTTGAGCCAGGTACAATAGTAACATTTAAAAAGTGTTTGGATAGGTACATGGATGAGAAGGGTTTAGAGCAATCAAATGCAGCAATTGGAATTGGCTGAAAGGACACCATGATCGGCATGGATCAGGTTGGACTGAACGGCCTATTTCCATCTTGTATTACTCCATGACTCTCTGACATCTAATCAATAGTGATTACAAGGGCACCAATAGCTAGCTATAAATTCCAAATTTCAAGCTTTTCCATTAAGTTTCATCATCTGCCACAGTGGGATTCAAACCTGTAAAGCATTGATCAACTATTTCAATTGAGAGTAAAGAAGAAAATCAATCAGACATGTACCATAAAATACTTGCAGATTCACAATAAAACTTAGATCATGGTCAGGTTGATCGATACCACATCTGTACCGTCCTTCATCTTTTAGCTGAAGATCCTCCATCACAACAGTAAATACTCCTTGTGCCTTGTAATCTTTGATTGACATTCTTCCTCGCCGTCCATTTGGATCGTCTGTGCTCACCAAACATTTGCATTCATTAGTCCATTCATGACACCAGAATTTCCTATTTTGCTGGTGCTGGTTAGTATAAGAACAATTTACTGTAATTGCTTGACCAACAATTCCCGTTACTTCCTTTTCTGCCCACAATGCACCTGAAACTGGGTAGACAACATTTCATAAGTTGAACATGATAAAAAAAACTTCAGACCGACACATTTTAATAAGAATTACCGCTGCCGTTAGGGAATCTCTCACGTACATCTATTAACGATCAAATTTCTACCAAGTTGTGTTGAAAGGAAATATTAACACAATGGCCTATCACAGCCTCAGAGGCAATAATTTTGTTTCATGATGGTATTTCGAGATTGATAACTTTCTTGAACCAACTGCAGTAATCGAGAACAGGGAAGCTGGAAATTAGGGTTCAGTCACATCCTGGAGGAATTAACTCCATGGGTAATGTCATTTCGTTGCAGAGTGATGGTGGAGTTGGAAGGTAAAAGCCTGTTTCTTGGCTTGAGGTGTTGGTGGCCAAATGCATGGGGTTGGGAGGAGACCAGAAGAATGAAGAAGGGCCTTGTGATTGTTTGCTGCTGGACAAGGAAAGACATTGGATCCTTCAATGAAGAGGAAAAGTACTATCCCCATTGTTCAGGCCCTCACCGCCCTTGCACTGTCATGTTTCTGAATGAACAGGAGAATTCAAATGGGCCATTCATGCTAATTAACATAATTAAAAGCTGACCCTCCTCCCTGGAGCCTCTATCATACACTTTCCGCGTTTCATCTCTTCTGTTAAAGTGAGAAGTCAGTAGCATGGTGACTATTGATCAAATTCCACACAGAGCTGAAGATCTCAGCTGGCCATAAGACCATAAGGCAAAGGTGCAGAAATTAGGCCATTTGGCCCATCGAGCCTGGTCCGCCATTCAATCCTGGCTGAGAAGTTCCTCAACGCCATTCTCCTGCTTTCTCCCCATAGCTATTGATCTCATAGATAATCAAGAACCTATCTGTCTCAGTCTTAAATGTACTCAATGACCTGGCCTCCATAGCCATAGATTCACCACTCTCTGGCTGAAGATTTCAAGTTGTCATTCCAGGTTGGTGCTGAGGGGAGGCACTGCTCTTCCAGACTGCTTATGTTATCTGGTGCCCTCCCTTGTCTGCCATATTTGATGCTGAGGGCCATTTGACCAGCTGGAAGAGGGGCAGGTGGAGGCTGTCCCACTTGCACATTGATTAAACCTGTTATTGGAAGTCTTCCCACTCTACCCCCAACTGAGATCAATTCATACCCACAAAGGGCTTCACCTGTTGCCATTGTTATGAACAATGGGGCTCAGCACAATTTCCAAAACTGGCCGTGTTTGCTTATGGTTTCTCAAGGGGACAATTTTCCAAAGCCCCCAAATGCCGGGCCGAGGGACCCTACATTAACAGGCTACCTTCCGAAACTACCACCCCTTCCTTGCTGCCAACAAACCCCTCTTCGATGCCACTTTACCTAATGACCTATGCCCCATCAGACCCCCTTCCACCTTGACTCAATTGTGCCTGGCCCTACGTTCATTCTGAGGCCTTAGGTCGCTGTGGTACCAGCTGCAGTCACCACCCCCTGATGGCGCTGCCAGGTGCTGAAGAGTTGTTTCCTTTGGTGGGCAGGCTTTCCATCCACCAGGGCCCACCTCTCATCTGTTAAGTGCCCAATTGACTTGAGATGCACCAGGCCTCTGGAAGAGGCCTATTGCAAGCATCTGACTGGCTTTCCAGCCAACGGCTATGGCCCCAACCATCTCCACATGATTCAGTCCCATATTTACCCTCTCATGTGGACTGCAACGTTCCAACATGGAAAGGTAGCCACGGCACAAATTTGAAGAAGAGCAGGAAAGCACTTCACAATCCATCCTTAAAGTTACTCCTCAAGCAACAATGATTGAGGAAACACATTATACGGTTATTCTCATCTGTCCAATTGGGTCCTTGCTTTGCACAAATTCATGACTGTTTCTCCTTCATTACAAAAATAGCAGGTCTTCAAACAAATAAGTGATTGCTGAGTATTTTGGGGCATCTGGAGGACATGAAATGTTCTGCATAAGTGCGATACTTTCTTCGTAATGACAAAAACAACTGAATTCAAGATTTTCTCCAATTCATTCAGCAGTGAAGCAAAGGCAAGTTAATTCCTACTCTCCCCATTGTTGGCTGCTGTTGAATGTGGAGTGAAACCAAGTTTGCCCCTCATCACGTGGGAGGTTTGCATCTAGCTTCCTCTTTGTAGGAAGCTACAATGACTGCTTGATCCAGCATGACAGAGAAAAACCACTTACTGGTCGAACTCGAAGTGACTATTGTATTAAACAAGAAGTAGCTTGCTGCCTGTTCGGGAGTTGGTTAGCTCAGTTGGCTGGATGAATGGTTCACAATGTAAAGTATGAGTTTGATTCCTGCACCAGTTACAGTCATTACAAAGGCCCCTTGCCCGTGGCTTGGTGATCCTCAAGTTAAATCCACCACCAGTATTCTTTCCAACATGAGCGAGCAGCCCAATGGTCATAGTCATACAGCATGGAAACAGACCCTTCGGCCCAACCAGACTGTGCCAAATATCATCCCAAACTAACTGAGTCCTACCTGCCTGCTCCTAGTCCATATCCCTCCAAACCTTTCCCTTTCATGTACTTATCCAAGTGTCTTTTAAATGGGCACCTTCTACTATTCTTGCATATTAGCAACAAGTTACATTGTTATGAGACATATTGTTACAGAAACTATGCACAGCATCTGTGTAAGTTGTGACTTCTTCCAGATCCGAAGCTGTTCAGTGACAGGGCCACATGGCTTATCACAGTGGGTGGAGCTGCTGGCTCCTCTCTTTACTAACTTGTTCATATCCTTATACAACATTTTGAACTGCAGCAGGATTTGGAGAGGGAAAGCCACATAGTTCATGCAACAAGAACATAGGAAGGAAGTTTTTTCATTTAATTCTGGGTTGTGGATATTATTGACCAGTCCAGCATTTATGACCCATCCCCAGCTGCCTGGAGGACATTAGTGTCAACCACGCTGCTGTGAGTCTGGAGTCACATGTAGGCCAGATTAGGCAAGGGAAGCGTTTTCTATTGGAATTCAGTAAGGGAAAGCAAAGAATCATAGAGTCAGTATTTTAAGATAATAAACACAGTGGGTAGGATTTTATAGGGGTCTAGGTGAAATGGGAGATGGTGGGTTTTGTGGCAGAATTGGATCAAAATTCCAGCAAGGTCCAAGAGAAAGTTGCTATCTCTTTTGTGAATTTAGAGTGACATATGTTTCTCATCAAGAAGCAGTGCTGCACTAATTAAGGGGAATCATAGTTTGTTAAATACCTTATTAATGTCACAACTCACTTCATTAATATATAACTTCCTCCCTTAGTGAGTGTGCTGCACAAGATAACCATTGAGAATTCTCAAAATGGAAATCAGAGCAGGTAACTGGCTCCCTGATACTCATCACTGGCTCCCAAGGACCTTCATGTTGACTACTGGGCACCGAAACATCACTGCCCAGTCTGTGAGCTTCACCCAAGCATGCCCCCATCAATGGATAGTGGCACCAGGCTTATATTACTTCTGCCTTGCCTCACCATTTCCCGCACGCACAAAGTTAGGAAGTTTGTCATAATTGTGAGCCTGTCTCAGTCCAATCAACAGGGATAGGCTTCTGTCATGTTTTTCACAGCATGTTAAGTCAGACCAGTCTCTGGTGCCAGTCCAGGGTTTTGGACTCAGTCAGTCAGCCACTCAGGTGTGTTACAGTTTGAATATTATTCTCATAAAGGACGAGGAGCTGAGTGTCGGGTAGTCCAGATCCCATCTTGACTCTTTCTGTCCTATTGTGGGCTGTTTCCATCTTGGAAGGAGAGAGAGGTCATAATTAAGGGAGATGAAAGGGGATTGCACAGCCAAATGTTTTTAGCACAAGTAGGAAGATTCTGCAAGTGAGGGAGCAGACAGCAGAGACGCCTGGAGGGCTAGTGGAATCAGAATTTGGAGTTTGGGACAATGAGTGAAGGGAGATGTTGCAGACAATAGTGAGAATGAGTGAGTATAAGCCTTGGTGGGAGGTGAATAGCGGAGAGAGAGGGAGCGTGTGTGATGTATTGGGGAGAAGTTGTTGGTGCTCGCACTGGAGAAATGGGGAGGCTCATGACCTTGTTATTACAGAGCTGTGTTTTCTTTCTGATGCAGAGGATGGGCTCACCTGTGCGGCAACTTTAGATCAGACTGGCAACTCCAGGCTGACAGTTTTTAGTTATGTCCATAATGGGCATTTACAGATGGTTCAGGCAGAAGAGATGCCAGGCTGTTTGCGGATATTTGCTGACTGGCAAGTTGTTCTGAGATTGTGTGCATTAACATGGTGTCAGAATCTGACAAGATAGTGCCTTAAATGTAGGCTAGGTAGTTATGAAACTGGTTAGGTAAGGTGCAGTGGGAAGGAGTTTATATTGAAATGGAGGATTTGAAACCAGGTAGAGTAGCAGAGAGGAGAACAGAAAGAATGCATGAAGGTTTGAAAACAGTCAAGGGAAGGGAAGAGAATCCAGATCAGAAACAGGAAGTATTGCAAACAGGGAGAATGACAAAATGTACCATGGTTCAATTGAATGTGCAGAAATACATTTGGTAAGTTGTGAAAATGTGGAAGAAAATGGTAAATTAGAGGCATTAATTTTTATCAGAATGGTCAGATTGATGATTTTGGGTTAGTTTAACATCGTGGTTCGAAAACATACTATTAATAGAGGAAAATGGATGTTATTCATGAACTATTCCATTGTAGCAAATTATTTTAAGGTTAGTACAGAATTGGAGGGAAAGCTAAATAGAATTGTTCAATGGTTAAGAGTAGCAAGAAAACAGTTACTTATTGGCAGTAATATAGACAAACAGCCTACCAGAGTCACCGTGACTGTTATAACAGTGTTCTATCAACAGCACTTTAAATTATTGGAACAATTGCAAACTCGAGACATGTTCCATTTGACAGAATGTTATCACTGCAGACTTCTCGGCATTTGGGACATCAGACAATTAAAGATTTTTTTTCACAACTTAAACAGGTTATTTTTTATGTTTTGATTATTACTCAGATAGTTTTCAAACAATTGTATGGTTCTTGTTATTTCTTATTTACAGTTAATAATATGGTTTACTACATAGTGATAAATATTTCTGTGGTCCAATATTGCAGTTGAAAGGCTACTGCGCTTTGCCAAAATACTATTCTTTCATTTTTGCTGATTCTTTTAAGCTATTTCATGCCTCCAAGTGCTTTAACATCTCTGCTGCATAGCCCATACATTAGATTTAAACTAATACAAATTATTTGGCTCTGGCTGACACTCACCAGGCTGGGAACAAATGAGAAGAATTAGAGTCCACATATTTTAGTCACAAAGACCTGGTCACTGCTTGTCCTCAGTCACCAAGCTCTTAGTCCTGATAATGAAATAACTGCCTGATATAACTGTGATGATAATTGAGAAGATTGCAGGAAACCCGGTGATGAAACCGTAGCGAAGCAGATGATGAAATAAGAACTAAAGAAGGAAGAGCAGGAGTAGACTTTACTGGTGATTAAACCTGGACTGTCATTCAGTACACTCTTGACCTTAAATCCTGTTTCCTCTTTTTTCCTGCGTCCCTTGATCCTCGAGGCTGAAAATCTTTTTATTTCATCCTTAAACATATTCAATATAAAGCACTTACAATCAAACCAAGTAGAGATTTTCAAATAATCAGTCTTTGAAATCTCTTTGTGTCCCTTCTGATAAAAATTCCCATCTTATTTTATATTATCAGTAACTGCAGGTAGATACCTTTCAGTTTCTTTCCTGGAATTATTAATTTAAATTCTAAATAAATGTGGCCAGGAACTGACTATTTGTGTGAAGAAAATTCATTCTCAGTCCAAAGGATTGGTTACATATCCTCAGATCATCCTCACATCTTGTAGATTCCCCAACCATGGGAAATGATTTCTCTGTGCCTATCCTTGCCATCAAGCTCCTTCAGAATCTTGTATATTTAATTCAGGTTGATGCTCATTCCTCTTCAGTCAAGAAAATATAGACTCAACTTACCCACTTTCTCATCGCAAGGCAGTTTTCTCAACCCAGGAATGAGACTAATGAATCTTCACTGCACTCCACTCCTTTCTTACATATTGAGCAATACTTTATCTGTGATCTGACCAGAGCCCATATACAATTGCAGCAATATTCTTTATTCTTTTGTTCTGGATTTTTACAGTGTAGCCAATATTATGTCATAAAGCACAGAAAAGGGCCTTTTGCCCATTGAACATGGGCCAAACTATTTCCACTAATCCCACTTTCCAACACTTGGCCAAAAGCCTTGAAAGTTATGACATTTACAAGTTTGCAGACAGCATCACTGTGGTAGGATGGCTATCAAAAATGATGAGTCATTATACAGGAAGGAGGTAGAGGGCTTGGTGTTGTGGTGAAATGACAATTTTTCTCTTAATTTTGGTAAAACAAAAGAACTGATCATTGACATCAGGAAGAAAGGAGGAGGCCATGGCATCATCTGCATCTACAGAGCTGAGGTTGAGAGGGTCGAGGGTATCAGGTTCCTAGGAGTGACCGTAAACAACAATCTATCCTGGGCCTCACCAGAACATGTCAGGGTCAAGAAGGCCCATCACCTCTTTTTCCTCAGGCGGTTTAGGAAATTCAAGATGTTCATAAAGGCCCTCGCCACAGAAAGCCAACTATCTGAGTTTATAATGCCCTGGTATGGCTACTACTCTGCATAGGACCATAAGAAACTGCAAAGAGTTGTGAACACAGCCCAGACCATCACGGAAGCCAACCACTCATCCATGGACACATTTACACTTCTTGTTGCCACAGGCACACTGCAAGCATCATCAAAGATCCCTCCTGCCCTGGTGATGTCCTTGTTCAATCTCTTCCATTAAGCGGAAGATACTGAAGCTTGAACACACGCACCAACAGGTTCAAGAGCAGCTCCTTCCCTGCTGTTGTTAGACTCATGAATGGACCTAACATTAAATAATGTTGATCTTACTTTGTGTATGTCCAATGCACTGTAACCTAACACTGTTTAAGTATTCGATGATCTGTGTGTCCTTGTTTGCTATGATCTGCCTGCACTGCTCACTAAACAAAACCTTTCACTGTTCTCAGGTAGTGGCGGTTCTGCTATAGCGTGATAGTTGCATTGAGGGTTTTGAGGGGATTCTCTCTGTGAGATTTCTCACTGCACCTTACCAAACCAGTTTCATTAACTACCTAGCCTGTCCTGAAGGCACTATCTTATCCGATTCTAGCCCCATGATACTAAGCACCCTACCCAGAACAACTTATCAGCCAGCAAATATCTGCCATTTGGCTGGCATCCCTTCTACTGTACCATCTGTAAATGCCCATTATGGACATAACTAAATACTATCAGCCTGGAGTTGACAGTCTGGTCTGAAGGTGAACACACTCTCTGAAGGAAAATACAGCACTGCAAAATGAAGGTCTCCATTTTTCTCCAATTCACCAATGTGAGAGCCACCATCTTTTCCAATGTCTCATTTTCGCTCTCTTTCTCTCTTTCTCTCTCTCTCTCTCTCTCACACTCTCTGCCACTCACCTCCCACCAAGACTCAAGCTCCACCATTCTCAGTATTGCCCCACACCCCAGCATCCTGCATCACTAACCCTCCAGAGCGTTGTCAAGGGACAATTAGACCCGAAACACTATTTCAATGTTTCCCTCCCTCCCTCCTCCTCTAATTAACAAACAGAAGCCCATTCTGAAGCCCACAAGCAGCAGCAGCAGAGTAGGTACAAACCTACCAGAGCTCAGGGCACATTGTAGCTGTGAGAAAAGGCTGGTGTGATGTAACAGGGAGGCTGTGACCTGGTTCACTGGTAGGAAATCTGCACTAAATTTGAAAAAGAACGCAGCCAAGAAATATCAATAAATTCAATTAAATCAATAAAGTAGTTAACTGAGTAGAAATGACTGGACAGGTGATGTGTTGTAGCTGTATGATGTGTGAGATGGCTGACCCCATTGCAAACTGCAGTGGCCACATCTACAGCAAGTGTTGGTTGCTTAAGAAATTTCAGCTCAGAGTTGAAGAGCTGGAACTGTAGCTTCAAATACCTTAGCACATCCGGGAGGGGAAGAAGTACCTGGACACTGTGTTTCAGGAAGCAGTCACACCTGGTAGATTAAGTACTTTAAATTTGGTTGGTGGCCAAGGACAGCAGGGTGTGACTGTAAGTGGGGCGGGTAGAGGGATCCTGCATTCAAGAACAGAGGAGCTTCAGCCCTTGTCCAGGAGGCACGAGATACTTGCTCCCTGTGTGGATGAGGAAAAGGGCTGCAGGGAGGATGAGCCAGCAGACCTCTGCACCATGGACACTGCCCACTGGGAGCAAAAATACAGGTGGCAGTTGTAGGGGCTTCTATAATCAGGGGAATAGATAGTGTCCTTTGTAAGCAGGATCGAGAGTTCCGCATGAGGTATTGCTTGCCCAGTGCCAGGGGTAAGGGATATCTCTGATAATGGGAACTGCAGATGCTGGAGAATCCAAGAGAATAAAATGTGAGGCTGGATGAACACAGCAGGCCAAGCAGCATCTCAGGAGCACAAAAGCTGACGTTGCGGGCCTAGACCCTTCATCAGAGAGGGGGATGGGGTGAGGGTTCTGGAATAAATAGGGAGAGAGGGGGAGGCGAACCGAAGATGGAGAGAAAAGAAGATAGGTGGGGAGGTAGGGAGGGGATGGGTCAGTCCAGGGAAGACGGACAGGTCAAGGAGGTGGGATGAGGTTAGTAGGTAGGAAATGGAGGTACGGCTTGGGGTGGGAGGAAGGGATGGGTGAGAGGAAGAAGAGGTTAGGGAGGCAGAGACAGGCTGGACTGGTTTTGGGATGCAGTGGGTGGAGGGGAAGAGCTGGGCTGGTTGTGTGGTGCAGTGGGGGGAGGGGATGAACTGGGCTGGTTTTGGGATGCGGTGGGGGAAGGGGAGGTTTTGAAGCCGGTGACGTCCATATTGATACCATTGGGCTGCAGGGTTCCCAAGCGGAATATGAGTTGCTGTTCCTGCAACCTTCGGGTGGCATCATTGTGGCACTGCAGGAGGCCCATGATGGACATGTCATCTAAAGAATGGGAGGGAGAGTGGAAATGGTTTGCGACTGGAAGGTGCAGTTGTTTATTGCGAACTGAGCGGAGGTGTTCTGCAAAGCAGTCCCCAAGCCTCCGCTTGGTTTTCAGTGGATGCAGTATACCACATTGGCAGATGTGCAGGTGAACCTCTGCTTAATGTGGAAAGACTTCTTGGGGCCTGGGATAGGGGTGAGGGAGGAGGTGTGGGGGCAAGTGTAGCATTTCCTGCGGTTGCAGGGGAAGGTGCCGGGTGTGGTGGGGTTGGAGGGCAGCGTGGAGCGAACAAGGGAGTCACGGAGCGAGTGGTCTCTCCGGAAAGCAGACAGGGGTGGGGATAGAAAAATGTCGTGGGTGGTGGGGTCGGATTGTAGATGGCGGAAGTGTCGGAGGATAATGCGTTGTATCCGGAGGTTGGTGGGGTGGTGTGTGAGAACGAGGGGGATCCTTTTTGGGCGGTTGTGGCGGGGGCGGGGTGTGAGGGGTGTGTTGCGGGAAATGCGGGTGTTCTCGACCACTGTGGGGGGAAAGTTGCGGTCCTTGAAGAACTTGGACATCTGGGATGTGCGGGAGTGGAATGCCTCATCGTGGGAGCAGATGCAGCGGAGACGGAGGAATTGGGAATAGGGGATGGAATTTTTGCAGGAGGGTGGGTGGGAGGAGGTGTATTCTAGGTAGCTGTGGGAGTTGGTAGGCTTGAAATGGACATCAGTTACAAGCTGGTTGCCTGAGATGGAGACTGAGAGGTCCAGGAAGGTGAGGGATGTGCTGGAGATGGCCCAAGTGAACTGAAGGTTGGGGTGGAAGGTGTTGGTGAAGTGGATGAACTGTTCGAGCTCCTCTGGGGAGCAAGAGGCGGCGCCGATACAGTCATCAATGTGACGGAGGAAGAGGTGGGGTTTGGGGCCTGTGTAGGTGCAGAAGAGGGACTGTTCCACGTAACCTACGAAGAGGCAGGCATAGCTGGGGCCCATGTGCGTGCCCATGGCCACCCCCTTAGTCTGTAGGAAGTGGGAGGAATCAAAAGAGAAGTTGTTGAGGGTGAGGACGAGTTCGGCTAGGCGGATGAGGGTGTCGGTGGAGGGGGACTGGTCGGGCTTGCGGGACAGGAAGAAGCGGAGGGTCTTGAGGCCATCTGCATGCGGAATGCAGGTGTATAGGGACTGGACGTCCATGGTGAAAATGAGGTGTTGGGGGCCAGGGAATTGGAAGTCCTGGAGGAGGTGGAGGGCATGGGTGGTGTCACGGACATAGGTGGGGAGTTCCTGGACCAAAGGGGAGAAAATGGAGTCCAGATAGATGGAGATGAGTTCGGTGGGGCAGGAGCAGGCTGAGACGATGGGTCAACCAGGGCAGGCAGGTTTGTGGATTTTGGGAAGGAGATAGAAATGGGCCGTGCGGGGTTGGGGAACAATGAGGTGGGAGGCTGTGGGTGGGAGGTCCCCTGAGGTGATGAGGTCATGAATGGTGTTGGAGATGATGGTTTGGTGCTCGGGTGTGGGGTCATGATCGAGGAGGCGGTAAGAGGAGGTGTCGGAGAGTTGGCGTTTGTCCTCGGCGATGTAGAGGTCAGTGCGCCACACTACCACTGCGCCACCCTTGTCTGCGGGTTTGATGGTGAGGTTGGGGTTGGAGCGGTGGGAGCGGAGGGCTGCCCGTTCTGCGGGGGAGAGGTTGGAGTGGGTGAGAGGGGTGGAGAGGTTGAGGCAGTTAATGTCTCGACGGCAGTTAGAGATGAAGTGGTCAAGGGAGGGTAGGAGGCCTGGGGGTGGTGTCCAGGAGGAGGACTTGTGTTTTTTCCAGAACCCTCACCCCATCCCCCTCTCTGATGAAAGGTCTAGGCCCGAAACATCAGCTTTTGTGCTCCTGAGATGCTGCTGGGCCTGCTGTGTTCATCCAGCCTCACATTTTATTATCTACGGGATATCTCTGACTGGCTTGAAAGGATATTGGAGTGGGAGGGAAGGATCCAGTTGTTATGGCCCACGTCAGAATAAACAACATAAGCAAGGATATGTCAGAGGACCTGTTTAGGGGTTACCAAGAACTAAGAATAAAATTAAAGAGCAGGTCCTCAAGGATTATAATCTCCAGATTACTGCCCGAGCCACGTGCAAATTGGCATGGGGCACAAGAATAACGGAAGTGTAAGAAATGTTATGGGAAAAAGGGCTTCCTTTTCATGGGGCATCAGTTTTGGAACAGGAGGGATCTGTTCTGCTGGGACAGTCTCCAGCTGAACTGTGCTGGGACCAATGTTCTAGCGAAAAGGGTAAATAGGCTGGTCAACAGGACTTTAAACTATAAAGTTGGGAGTGGGGGAAGGATAAAACGTCCCCCAGTATCAGGCTGAAAGCTGTTAGGATTGATTCCACTGTGTTGAAAAATATGAAAAAAATGACATGAAAGGAGAACTCAGGAGAAGTTATTAAAGTCTCCAGCACAGGCCCAAATAGGACAGAGTGTTTGGAAAGGGTTAGGAATCAAACTTCAAGCAGACTGGATAAACAAATGACAATGAGAAGAGGGAGGGTTAATACAGGACTGAAGGCATTTTATCTAAATGTGCGCAGTATAAGAAAGAAGTAAATGAGCTTGCGGCTCAAATTGAAATTGGCAGATATGACTTAGTGGGCATCACGGAGACATGGCAGCAAGTGGATCATGACTGGGAGCTGAATATCCATGGATATATATATTTAATCGAAAAGCTAGGCATGTGGGCAGGTGTGTGGGGTTGCCTTACCAGTAAGAAATGAAATTAAATCAATTTTGAGAAACAAAGTAGGGCCAGATGGTGTAGAATCTGTGTGGATAGAGTTGAGGAACCGCAGATGTAAAAAACCATAGTTGGAATTATGACAGGCATCCAAATCATATTTAGCAGCTGGGACGCAAGATACACAAAGAGATAGAAAAAGCAAAGTCACAGTGATCGTGGGGGTTTTCAATACACAGGTGGACTGGGAAAATCAGGTTGGTAGTGGATTGCAAGAAAATGAATTTGTGGGATGTCTACAAAATGGCTTTCTGGAGCAGCCTGTAGTGGAACCCACCAGGGAACAGGCAACACTGGATTTAGTGTTGTGCAATGAGGCATGCTTGGTAAGGGAGCTTAAGGTGAAGGAACCCTGAGGATGCAGTGACCATAATATAAAAGTATAATCAGAGGTATCGGTACTACAGCTGAATAAAGGCAACTACAGAGGCATGAGGGAGGAGCTGGACAGAATTGACTGAGAGATGAGCCTAACAGGAAAGACAGTGAAACAGCTAAGACAGGAGTTTCCAGGAGTAATTGAGGAGTCACAGCAAAAATTCATCTCTAGGAAAAAGAAGCTTGGTACGGGGACAAAAAGGCAACCATGGTTGACCAGGGATGTCAGGGATAGCATAAAAGTGAAAGAGAAAGCATATAGCAAAGGGCAGTGAGAAACCAGAGGTTGGGAAGCTTACAAAAATCGACAGTTGGCAACGAAAGAAAAAGAAATGATGAAGAAGATTAAATATGAGGAGAAGCTAGTCAGTAATATAAAGGAGGGCTGTAGAGTTTCTTTAGATATATAAAGGGCAAAAGAGAGGCAAAAGTGGGCATTGGACTGCTGGAAAATGACACTGGAGAGATAATAGTAGGGAACAAGGAAATGGCTGGGGAACTGAATATACCCAAAAATTTGAGACAGTCGGGGGGGCAGAGCTGAGTATGGTGGCCATCACCAAGGAGTGGGTGCTAGATAAAACTGATTGGCCGGAAGGTGGACAGATCACCTGGACCAGATAGACTACACGCTAGAGTTTACAGGGAGATAGCTGAAGAGATAGTGGAAGTGTTAGTGGTGATCTTTCAGGAATCATGAAAGTCAGGAAGGGTCCCAGAGGACAGGAAAATTGCTAATGTGACACAGTTCATTAAAAAGGGAGTAAGCCATAAAACTGAAAATTGCAGGTCGATTAGCCTAACCTCAGTCGTGCATAAGATTTTAAAGTCCATTGTGAAGTAGGGGATCTCTAAATACTTGGAAGTGCATGGCAAAACAACGCAAAGTCAGGACAGCTTCATCAA
This sequence comes from Stegostoma tigrinum, assembly GCF_030684315.1. Taxonomy (NCBI): domain Eukaryota; kingdom Metazoa; phylum Chordata; class Chondrichthyes; order Orectolobiformes; family Stegostomatidae; genus Stegostoma; species Stegostoma tigrinum. Next base: position 11,723,469 of record NC_081374.1, read on the forward strand.
AGGGAGGTCATGCCTGACAAATCTGCAAGAATTCTTTGAGGAAGTAACAAGCAGGCTAGACAAAGGAGAGCCAATGGATGTTATCTACCTGGACTTCTAGATGACCTTTGACAAGGTGCCACACAGGAGGCTGCTGAGTTAGATCAGAGCCCATGGTGTTACAGGCAAGGTGCTAGCATGGAAAGAAGATTGGCTGTCTGACAGAAAGCAGACAGTGGGGATAAAATGGTCTTTCTCAGGATGGCAGCTGGTGACAAGTGGTGTTCCACAAGGGTCAGTGTTGGGGCCACAACTTTTCACTTTATACATTAATGATCTGGATGAAGGAACTGGGGGCATTCTGGCTAAGTTTGCAGACAATACAAAGATAGATGGAGGGGCAGGTAGTATTGAGGATGCAGAAGGATTTGGACAGGTTGGGAGAGTGGGCAAAGAAGTGGCAGATGGAGTACAATGTGGGAAAGTGTGAGGTCATGCACTTTGGTAAGAAAAATAGAAGCATGGACTATTTTCTAAACGGGGAGAAAATGCAAAAGTCTGAAGTGCAAAGAGACTTGGGTGTTCTAGTCCAGGGTTCTCTCGAGGTAAACTTGCAGGTTGAGTCAGCAGTTAGGAAGTTAAATGTAAATTTGGCATTTATTTTGAGAGGGCTTGAATAGAAACATAGGGATATACTTCTGAGGCTGTATAAGGCTCTGGTCATGCCACATTTAGAGTATTATTCGCAGTTTTGAACCCCGTACCTCAGGAACGATATACTGTCCCTGGAATGGGTTCAGAGAAGGTTGATGACAATGGTCCAAGGAATGAAAAGCTTAACATATGAGGAACGTTTGAGGACTATGGGACTACACACATTGGAGTTGAGACGTTTGAGAGGGGATCTAATTGAAATTAACAGAATACCGAATGGCCTGGACAGAGTGGATGTTAGGAAGATGTTTCCATTGGTAGGAGAGACTAGGACCAAAGGGAACAGCCTTAGAGTAAAGGTAAGACCTTTTAGAATGAAGATATGGAGAAACATCTTTAGCCAGAGACTGGTGAACCGGTGGAATTCACTGTCGCAGAAGGCTGTGGAGGTCAGGTCATTGAGAATATTTAACATGGAGATGGATAGGTTCTTAATCGCTAAGGAGATCAAGGGTTAAAGTAAGAAAGTGGGAGAATGGGCTGGAGAAAATTACCAACAATGACTGAATGGTGGAGCAGACTCGATGGGCTGAATGGATTAATTTTTGCTCCGATGACTTATGGTCTAATGGCATCTGTGATATCTGCTCACTCACTTGCAGCATCTACCCAACTACCAAAAACATTCCAAGTATGCCATTCCCTTTCATCACCCTTAATAATGACCTCTCTCTCCTTCCAAGAGGGAAACAGTCCACAATAGGACAGAAAGAGTCAAGATTGGATCTGGACTACCCGACAGTCAGCTCCTCGTCCTTTATGTGAATAATATCCAAACTGTAACACACCTGAGTGGCTGACTGACTGAGTCCAAAACGCTGGACTGGCACCAGAGACTGGCCTGACGTAACGTGCCATGAAAAAATGACAGAAGCCTATCCTTGTTGATTGGACTGAGACCGACTCACAATTATGACAAGCTTCCTAACTTTGTGCGTGCGGGAAATGGTGAGGCAAGGCAGAAGTAATATAAGCCTGGTGCCACTAACCATTGATGGGGGCATGCTTGGGTGAAGCCCACAGACTGGGCAGTGATGTTTTGGTGCCCAGTAGTCAACATGAAGGTCCTTGGGAGACAGTGATGAGTATCAGGGAGCCAGTTACCTGCACTGATTTCCATTTTGAGAATTCTCAATGGTTATCTTGTGCAGCACACTCACTAAGGGAGGAAGTTATATATTAATGAAGTGAGTTGTGACATTAATAAGGCATTTAACAAACTATGATTCCCCTTAATTAGTGTAGCACCACTTCTTGATGAGAAACATACCTCACTGTAAATTCACAGAAGAGATAGCAACTTTCTCCTGGATCTTGCTGGAATTCTGATCCAATTCTGCCACAAAACCCACCATCTCCCATGTCACCTAGACCCCTATAAAATCCTACCCACTATGTTTATTATCTTAAATTCCTTACTCCAAGATCCTTTGCTTTCCCTTACTGAATGCCAATGGAAAGAAGCTTCCCTTGCCTGATCTGGCCTACACGTGACTCCAGACTCACAGCAGCGTGGTTGACACTAATGTCCTCCAGGCAGCTGGGGATGGGTCATAAATGCTGGACTGGTCAATAATATCCACAACCCAGAATTGAATGAAAAAAACTACCTTCTTATTCTCTTGTCGCATGAACTATGTGGCTTTCCCTCTCCAAATCCTGCTGCAGTTCAAAATGTTGTATAAGGATATGAACAAGTTAGTAAAGAGAGGAGCCAGCAGCTCCACCCACTGTGATAAGCCATGTGGACCTGTCACTGAACAGCTTCGGATCTGGAAGAAGTTACAACCTACACCGATGCTGTGCATAGTTTCTGTAACAATATGTCTCATAACAATGTAACTTGTTGCTAATAGGCAAGAATAGTAGAAGATGCCCATTGAAAAGACACTTGGATAAGTACATGAAAGGGAAAGGTTTAGAGGGATATGGACTAGGAGCAGGCAGTTGGACTCAGTTAGTTTGGGATGATATTTGGCACAGTCAGGTTGGGCCGAAGGGTCTGTTTCCATGCTGTATGACTATGACCATTGGGCTGCTCGCTCATGTTGGAAAGAATACTGGTGGTGGATTTAACTTGAGGATCACCAAGCCACGGGCAAGGGTAAAGGCCAAAGAGGCCTTTGTAATGACTGTAACTGGTGCAGGAATCAAACTCATACTTTACATTGTGAACCATTCATCCAGCCAACTGAGCTAACCAACTCCCGAACAGGCAGCAAGCTACTTCTTGTTCAATACAATAGTCACTTCGAGTTCGACCAGTAAGTGGTTTTTCTCTGTCATGCTGGATCAAGCAGTCATTGTAGCTTCCTACAAAGAGGAAGCTAGATGCAAACCTCCCACGTGATGAGGGGCAAACTTGGTTTCACTCCACATTCAACAGCAGCCAACAATGGGGAGAGTGGAAATTAACTTGCCTTTGCTTCACTGCTGAATGAATTGGAGAAAATCTTAAATTCAGTTGCTTTTGTCATTACGAAGAAAGTATTGCACTTATGCAGAACATTTCACGTCCTCCAGATGCCCCAAAATACTCAGCAATCGCTTATTTGTTTGAAGACCTGCTATTTTTGTAATGAAGGAGAAACAGCCATGAATTTGTGCAAAGCAAGGACGCGTATCAGACAGATGAGAAGAAACATATAATGTGTTTTCTCAATGATTGTTGCTTGAGGAGTAACTTTAAGGATGGATTGTGAAGTGCGTTCCTGCTCTTCTTCAAATTTGTGCCGTGGCTACCTTTCCATGTTGGAACGTTGCAGTCCACATGAGAGGGTAAATATGGGACTGAATCATGTGGAGATGGTTGGGGCCATAGCCGTTGGCTGGAAAGCCAGTCAGATGCTTGCAATAGGCCTTTTCCAGAGGCCTGGTGCATCTCAAGTCAATTGGGCACTTAACAGATGAGAGGTGGGCCCTGGTGGATGGAAAGCCTGCCCACCAAAGGAAACAACTCTTCAGCACCTGGCAGCGCCATCAGGGGGTGGTGACTGCAGCTGGTACCACAGCGGCCTAAGGCCTCAGAATGAACATAGGGCCAGGCACAATTGAGTCAAGGTGGAAGGGGGTCTGATGGGGCATAGGTCATAGGTAAAGTGGCATCGAAGAGGGGTTTGTTGGCAGCAAGGAAGGGGTGGTAGTTTCGGAAGGTAGCCTCACTCACCAAACCTCTTAATATAGGGTCCCTCGGTCAGGCACTTGGGGGCTTTGGAAAATTGTCCCCTTGAGAAACCATAAGCAAACACGGCCAGCTTTGGAAATTGTACTGAGCCCCATTGTTCATAACAATGGCAACAGATGAAGCCCTTTGTGGGTATGAATTGATCTCATTTGGGGGCAGAGTGGGAAGGCTTCCAGTAACAGGTTTAATCAATGTGCAAGTGGGACAGCCTCCCCCTGCCCCTCTTCCAGCTGATTAAATGGCCCTCAGCATCAAACACGGCAGACAAGGGAGGGCACCAGATGACACATGTGGTCGTTGAAGAGCAGTGCCTCCCCTCAGTACCAACTTGGAATGACAACTTGGAATCTTCAGACTGAGAGTGGTAAATCTATGGAATTCACTGCCAGAGAAAGCTGTGGAGGCCAGGTCATTGAGTACATTTAAGACTGAGATAGATAGGTTCTTGATTATCTATGAGATCAATAGCTATGGGGAGAAAGCAGGAGAATGGCGTTGAGGAACTTCTCAGCCAGGATTGAATGGCGGACCAGGCTTGATGGGCCAAATGGCCTAATTTCTGCACCTTTGCCTTATGGTCTTATGGCCAGCTGAGATCTTCAGCTCTGTGTGGAATTTGATCAATAGTCACCATGCTACTGACTTCTCACTTTAACAGAAGAGATGAAACGTGGAAAGTCTATGATAGAGGCTCCAGGGAGGAGGGTCAGCTTTTAATTATGTTAATTAGCATGAATGGCCCATTCAAATTCTCCTGTTCATTCAGAAACATGACAGTGCAAGGGCGCTGAGGGCCTGAACAATGGGGATAGTACTTTTCCTCTTCATTGAAGGATTCAATGTCTTTCCTTGGCCAGCAGCAAACAATCTCAAAGCCCCTTCTCCATCCTTCTGGTCTCCACTCAACCCCATGCATTTGGCCACCAACACCTCAAGCCAAGAAACAGGCTTTTACCTTCCAACTCCACCATCACTCTGCAACGAAATGACATTACCCATGGAGTTAATTCCTCCAAAATATGTCTGAACCGTAATTTCCAGCTGTGATCAGAGATAATGCAAACTGCAGATGCTGGAGAATCTGAGATAACAAAATGTGGAGTTGTGTGCTCCTAAGATGCTGCTTGGCCTGCTGGGTTCATCCAGCTCCACACTTTGTTATCCCTAAGCAGAATATGGATTGCTGTTCCTGCAACCTTTGGGTGGTATCATTGTGGCACCGCAGGAGGACCAGGATGGACATGTCATCTGAGGAATGCAAGGGGGAGTTGAAATGGTACACGACTGGGAGGTGCAGTTGTTTGTTGTGAACCGACCGGAGGTGTTCTGCAAAGCGGACCCTAAGCCTCCACTTGGTTTCCCCAATGTAGAGGAAGCCACAATGGGTATGGCAACTCATATTCTGCTTGGGAACCCTGCAGCCCAATGGTATAAATGTGGATTCACAAGCTTCAAATCTCTCTTCCCCCCACTGCATATCAAAACCAACCCAGCTCGTCCCCTCCTCCCTAACCTATTCTTCCTCTCACCTATCCCCTCCTCCCACCTCAAGTCACACCTCCATTCCCTACCTCCTAACCTCATTCTGCCGCCTTGACCTGTCCACACCCCCCCAGACTGACCTATCCCCTCCCTACCTCCCCACCTATACCCACTTCTACAAGCTCCATCTCCACCCCTTTAACTTATCTGTCTCGTCTCTACCTAACTTCTTCTCTATCCACCTTCGGTCCGCCTCCCCCTCTCTCCCTATTTATTTCAGAACCCTCTCCCCATCCCCCTTTTCTGATGAAGGGCCTAGGTCTGAAATGCCAGCTTTTGTGCTTCTGAGATGCTGCTTGGCCTGCTGTGTTCATCCAGCTCCACACTTCGTTATCTTGGATTCTCCAGCATCTGCAGTTCTAATTATGTCTGTGATTCTCAATCCTTCCAGATTAGTTTCAAACCCCAACTCTTTCTCTGCATTGTTCATTGACCCTTAAAGCATTTGAGGAGTTAATGGAATTGAACTAAAACTAATTTGTCTTTATTTAGGATGGAGCATTTACCTGCAATATTCCACATGGAAGAAAGATTTTTGACAATTAAAATTGGAGGAAAATTTTCAAAGTCAATCCATTACACATGGGAAAAAAAAGCTTTGTTTAATAATACTACGGTGCTAAAACTCTTACTAACAACAATAATAGCTTGAGAAACATCTTAATTTATCTTTCTTGAAATCCATGATTGGAATCATCAATGTCAGTAATAACATTTTTAGTTTGCACTTTCAACATTGCAAAACTTTGCAAGGTACCTGACAGGAAAATGATCAGACAAATATTGTTGCCAAATTTAAGGTAGAGACAGATAATGTGTCGAAATATTTCGTCATGGACTGTGACTGGTTTGAGAGAGAGAATATTAGAGTTGAGCAATTAGACAAATAAAGACATTTTACTGTTAATCCTGAGGCAATACGAAGTGGAAAGGAGAAAGAGGAACAAGGGTTTCACAAAGGGGGTTCGAAAGAAAAGAACAAGTGAAGCCATGAAGGGATTTTATAAATTGAGGCACTTGGGGACTGGTAACAAAAATGGATCATTTAGTTGATGAGCAAAGTTGGTTCAAATCAGGATTCACATTGCAGAGATTTGGAGGGCGTTTAAATTGATATAAAACAGATGATGGGAGGCCAGGAGGGGACCATTAGAATAGTTGAGTATGGATGGGAAATTTTGCAGCAATAAGTGGGTTCAGACAAAGTTAAAGGGTAGATAATAATAAACCATTTCCATTGATTAGGGATTCTAGATCAAGGGAGCATAAAATGAGAATTAGGACCAGACTGTTCAGGAGAGATATTAGGAAGTACATCTACACACAAATAATGCTGGATGTTCAGAACTCTCTTCCATAAATGGAAATGGATGCTGGATCAGACAGTAATTTTAAATCTGACTTAGATACATTTTTATTAAGCAAAGGTATTAAGGGATATGGACCAAAGGCTGGTATTTGGAATTATGCTACAGATCAGCTATGATATCATTGAATGTTAGAATAGGCTTGGGGGGGGGGCTGAATGGCCTACTCTTATTCCTACATTCCTATGAATTAGTGTCAGAGCTAGTGACGAGTCAGTGCATAAGTAACAGTTGGGGAGAAAGATAATGGCTTCAGTCTTCATAACGTTTAATTGTTCAATAATTTGGAAAATCTACATCTGAATATTGGACATGTAATTTAGCACTGAGATAATGGGAGATGTCGGCTGAACTGGAAATCAAACAGCAGAGCAGACTTCCCGCGTGAAGCTATGCTTATAGCTTTGGAATATACTCATAAGCGTAAAGTAAGTTTATAAAATTATCATATTGCTGAAAAAAAACTTGCTCAAGAACTTTTAGGTTTTACATTTAGCAGGAAGAGGCAAGAATACCAAAGTACAAAATAGACAACAATTGAGAAAACGTGCAAATTAGTTGGTTGATAGTGTAGTCATTGAACATTGGTAAAAAAGGACACATTTTGTCAAAACCTTTTGCTTTGCAGTCATCAGAACAATTTGCAAGAGATACTAAAAAAAATACAAAACAACATATATACTGTATAAAAGAAAGCGCTGATTGATTGGCAAGTAGATTATGATTGGTAGAGACACTGTCATGACGAACATACCAATTAGGTAATGACTGACAATTAACAATCAAGCTTTTAAACCAGTGAAGGCATAACTTTGAGAAATGAATTGGAAAAAGACTGTCACCTAACTTGTTGAGTTGAAACTGATATATGTGTAAACGTTTTCTCTGACTATAAAGAACAAGGGCCTGCATTTGTAGCTTCAATATTGCTAAAGAAAAATAAAACACATTTTATCAAAGTTATTCATTTTGTACTGATCAATACAATTGAAGAAATGCAAATTAAGGGGGCATCTACATTTATGCTGTCTGAGAGGAGAGTGCTGATTAGTTGGCAACGGAGTTATGACTGATACAAGTGTTGACATGGAGAATATATGAGGTAGTTATGATTGACAGTTAACTGCCAGGTTTTGTTTTAATTTTGAACCAGGTAGTTAGAGTCCAATTGGTCAGGATAGTGCTATGAAAAATGAACCAGTGAATCGGTTTCACTCATATTGCTGAGTTGAAAGCGATAGTGTGTGTGTGTACATGTTCTTCCTGTCTGCAAAGTGCAGGGCTCTGTACATTAATATATGAAGCATCCAGTACATGTCAGTGTGGTCACTGTGAGTTGAAGTGATAATCCTGAATTGGCTATCAGCGTAATTGTTCACACTCTCAGCAGTAAATAGAACAAAGAACTGTGTATGCTGGAAATCTGAAACTGAAGCAAAAAATTGCTTGAGAAACTCAACAGGTATGGCAGTATCTGTGGACAGAAAGCAGAATTAATGTTTCAGGTCAAGTGATCCTTCAATAGAACAATTAGAAGCTAGGAAGGGGTGGCATGTGTACCAAAGATATGAACGGTGGAGGGGGTGGAATAAGCAAAAGGGTGGAGCCCTGAAAAAGCAAGATAGTCAGGTAGACAAGGGGATTACGGTTAAACCATGAGGCCAAAAAGCTGATAATGGGGACCATAAGTAAGTGAAAATGCATGGGCTACGCTGAAAGGAGATCATGTCATGACAGGGCTAGGAGTGTGGAGGTGGACAAGAGACGTTAAGGAAGATAGATGGACCAGGTGACAGTGAGAGCAGGGTTGAAATTGGGAGTGAAATTGAGAGATATTTACAACTCTAGATGAGAGAGGGCAGTAGCACCAATGATGTCATCAATGTACTGGATAAAGAAGTTTGGGGAGGAGGCCTGAGTAGGATTGGAACAAGGAATATTCTACATATGCCACAAAGAGACAGACATAACTGGGATCCGTGTGGGCACCACGGCCATACCTTTGACTGAAGAAAGTGAGAGGAGTTAAAAGTGAAGTTACTCAAAGTGAGGACGAGTTTGGCCAGGCGGAGGAGGATGGTGGTGGATTGGGGTGGCTCAGGACTTCATTCCAGAAAGAAGAGGAAATCCCGACTACCATCCTGGCGAGGGACGGATGTGTAAAGGAATTGCGTGTCCATGGTGAACAGAAGGCGGCTAATGCCCACAAACTGGAAATCCCCAAACGAACTGTAAAGCATCGTAAGAATCGCAGCTATAATGAGAATGAACAGGACAAGGAGTGAAAGGAAATCTAGTTGAGGTAAGAAGAGACATGTTCTGTGGGGCAGGCGCAGGCAGAAACAACTGGACTGCCCAGCTAGTTCTATCATCCCATCACAGTTTCTTTTTTGGGCCTCTGCAGCCTCAGTCCCTGAGAATCTGTACAACTTCCTCTGCATCCTTTCTCTATCCTTACACTTCTAGCCCTGTCATGAAATGGGCTCCTTTCAACAGTCAACCCATTTTCACCTACTTATGGTCCTCATTGTCAGCTTTTCCTTCTCCCAGGCTTAGTATTATCCCATTATCTGCCTGACTGTCTTGCTCGCTCTACCTATTTGCTTACACCTTTATTTCCACCCAAACCCTGTCTTCAGCAATAAGGATTTCACAAGCTTCAAAATCTCCCCTCCCCCACCGCATCCTAAAACCAGCCCAGCTCGCCCCCTCCTCCCTAACCTGTTCTTCCTCTCATCTATCCCTTCCTCCCACCTCAAGCTGCACCTCCGTTTCCTACCTACTAACTTCAACCTGCCCCCTTGACCTGTCTATTCTTCCCAGGCTGACCTATCCCCTCCCTACATCCCCACCTATACCCACCTCTACGGGCTCCATCCCCACCCCTTTAACTTGCCTGTCTCCTCCCCACCTATCTTTTCTTCTATCCATCTTTGATCCACCTCCCCCTCTCTCCCTATTTATTTCAGAATGCTCTCCCCTTCCCCCTTTTCTGATAAAGGGTCTAGGCCCAAAACGTCAGCTTTTATGCTCCTGAGTTGCTGCTTGGCCTGCTGTGTTCATCCAGCTCCACACTTTGTTACCCTGTCCTCAGCATACATTTCACCTTTTGTGGCTACTAACCGGTGTGAAGAAGTGTCACTGGATCTGAAACATTGACTTTGCTTTCTTTCCACAGATATTGCCCGCGCTGGCTGAGTTTCTCAACAATTTTTGTTTATGTTTCAGAGTATTCAGCAAATGTCATCAAATTGCAGAAGCACATCTAATGCTGGACGCAGTGTTGCAGATTTTGCAAGACTGGGATCGTTGGGTACAGTCAGGGTCTTGTTATTTTGCAAACAGCAGGTAGGATGTGCTATTTGATATCAACACCAGTCCTTGGGATGTATCACCTACATATCAGGCATTGCACAGGCATGAAAATTAATACATCACATTACTCATATGTGATAAATGTGTCTTCAATGGAGTGAAACCTTGTTTCCTAGCCCGCTTGTTTCATTAATAAAAAAGCATGATATTTATATTCTGTTAAGTTGAATTAGATAGTGAGATAAAATTCGGCAATTTAAGGGTTTAATTGAATTTTCACATTTATGATTGATTTCCGGTGCACTACTCCACAGAATCGTGACAATGTTTAGCTTCCTGTACCTGCATTACACTGTAAGACCACTGACAATCCTGTTACAATTGAATATCATTCCAACCCAGTAAAAGTGCAACGTATTATTTGAGACATTAGTGTCCAGTGAATGAATAACTCAATGGGCCTATTTGTCCCAAAACAATCTTCATATGGTCATGATATTTATAGGCTTAGAAGTTGACATAGTTTATGACAAAAATACGAAATAATTCTAAAGTAAAATGAACAACAAACTGCAGAGGCTGGAAATCTGTAACAGAAACAAGAAATTGCAAAACGCAGCATCTGTGGGAAGTAAGCAGAGTTAATGTTTCACATCAGAAGAGTTCTGCTGAAGAGTCACTGGACTTAAAACACTAAAACTCTGCTTTCTTCCTGCAGGTGCTGCCAGACCTGGCAAGTTTCACTGTAAACTTCTCTTTTTTATTTTGAAACATTCCAGTTGTGCATCTAGGAAGTAGAAGAACAGTAGCTTAATATCGAAATGCAGGGAGAGAAACAAGAACTTCGAGGAAATGACTTTATTTTTGTTTTTATTTCTTCCTTTCCCAGTTTTGTGGCCAAGCTGATTTGATGACAAAGTCCATTGTGTTCTCTGAAATTGGCAACGAGGCAGGTTATGAATTGGACCCAAAATTCTATCCATGTATACATAGCCCAAAGATCTTCATTTTCCCACTTTGGACATGTTGTGGCCATTTGGTTCAGCGAGTGGCTGGAAAAGAAAATATTTAAGGTTTCGTTTTCTTTCAGACTGAAAGCAAGGTGCCCCTGAATGGAATTCTAGGACTGGCAACAAATCAGGCAAAGCTTTGTGATGAACTGGACATGTGTCAAGACCACACTTGCCCTCCCTCATCAATTGTTGCAAGATATATGAGAAAAGATGTCAGCGTGTTACATTGAATTAATGCAATATCATTTTCTCACAAAGAAGAACAAAGACCAAAGAAAATTACAGCACAGGACCAGACTCTTCAGCCCTCCAAGCCTGCGTCAATTGAGATCCTCTGTCTAAACTGTCATCTATTTTCTAAGGGCCTGTATCCTTTTGCTCCCTGTCTATCCATGTATCTGTCCAGATACATCTCAAAAGACACTATCGTGTCTCCGTCTACCACCTCCACTGGCAACGCATACCAGGCACCCACCACCCTCTGCGTAAAGAACTTTCCACGCATATCTCCCATAAACTTCACTCCTCTCACTTTGAACTCATGTCCCTCAGTAATTGAATCCCCCACTCTGGGAAAAAGCTTCTTGCTATCCACCTTGTTATACCCCTCGTGATTTTGGAAACCTCAATCAGGTCCCCCCTCAATCTCCGTCTTTCTAATGTAAATAATCCTAATCTATTCAACCTTTCTTCATAGCTAGCACCCTCCATACCAGGCAACATCCTGGTGAACCCCCTCTGCACCCACTCCAAAGCATCCACATCGTTTTGGTAATGTGGCAACCAGAACTGTACACAGTACTCTAAATGTGGCCGAACCAAAGTCTTATGCAGCTGTAACATGACCTGTCAACTCTTGTACTCAATACCCCGTCCAATGAAGGAAAGCATGCCGTATGCCTTCTTGACCACTCTATTGGCCTACGTTGCCACCTTCAGGGAAGAATGGACCTGAACGTTCAGATTTCTCTGTACATCAATTTTCCCCAGGACATTTCCATTTACTGTACAGTTCGCTCTTGAGTTAGATCTTCCAAAATGCATCACCTCACATTTGCCCAGATTGAACTCCATCTGCCATTTATCTGCCCAAATCTCCAAACTATCTATATTCTGCTGTAATCTCTGACAGTCCCCTTCACTATCAGCTACTCCACCAATCTTCGCATCACCAGCAAACTTGCTAATCAGACCACCTATACCTTCCTCCAGATCATTTACATATATCACAAACAACAGTGGTCCCAGCACAGATCCCTGTGGAACACCACTGGTTACAGGTCTCCAAGTTGAGAAACTCCCTTCTACTACTACCATCTGTCCCCTGTTGCCTAGCCAGTTTTTTATCCATCTAGCTAGCACACCCCAGACCCCAAATGACTTCATTTTCTCTATCAGCCTGCCATGGGGAACCTTATCAAACACCTTACTGAAATCCATGTATCTGACATCTACAGCCTTTCCCTCATCAATCAACTTTGTCACGTCTTCAAAGAATTCTATTAAGTTGGTAAGACATGATCTTCCATGTTGCCTATCACTGATAAGCCCATTTTCTTCCAAATGGAAATAGATCCTATCCCTCAGTATCTGCTCCAGCAGCTTCCCTACCACTGACGTCAGGCTCACCAGTCAATAATTACCTGGATTATCCTTGCTGCCCTTCTTAAACAAGGGGACAACATTAGCAAGTCTCCAGTCCTCTGGGACCTCACCCGTGTTTAAGGATGCTGCAAAGATATCTGTTCAGGCCCCGGCTATTTCCTCTCTCGCTTCCCTCAGTAACCTGGGATAGATCCCATCCGGACCTGGGGGCTTGTCCACCTTAATGCCTTTTAGGATACCGAACACTTCCTCCCTCCTTATGCTGACTTGATCTAGAGTAATCAAACATCTATCCCTAACCTCAACATCCATCATGTCCCTCTCCATGGTGAATACCTATGCAAAGTACTCGTTAAGAATGTCACCCATTTTCTCTGAATCAATGCATAACTTTCCTTCTTTGTCCTTAAGTGGGCCGATCCTTTCTCTAGTTACTCTCTTGCTCATCAGAAAAGAATAAAAGGCTTTGGGATTTTCTTTAATCATGTTTGCTAAAGATATCTCATATCCCCTTTTAGCCCTCTTAGTTCCTCGTTTCAGATTCACCCTACATTCCCGATATTCTTCCAAAGCTTCATCTGTCTTCAGTCGCTTAGACCTTATGTATGCTTCCTTTTTCCTCCTAGTCTCACAATTTCACCTGTCATCCATGGTTCCCTAATCTTGCCATTTCTTTCCCTCATTTTCACAGGAACCTGTCTCTCCTGCACACTAATCAACCTCTCAAACAGGTCAACAGCATTTCCCCGCAGCTGTACAAGTGGTCAGTTGACATCAAAATAAATGATTCGCTATTCTAGAAAGTCTATTTTACTGGGGCCAGTCTATATGATTCCCAACTGTAATTGCATAGGATCTGCACCTGAACAATTTTGTGTTTGAGCAGATAAAAATTAGTCCCTTGTTCTCTGAAAACAATTCCTCCTGGCACCTCACAGTAATGCACCTAATTTTGCCACCTTTTAAATCTGCTTTCTTCCTGTCTCTTCTCTCAACATTTTAATAACAATAGACTGCTATTTGAGGGCGTTCTCCTACAGAGGGCTAGGTGTGAACATGGCAAAAATCAGCCCATACAACTTCCCAGAATTTAGGCCATCTTTGCCCCGATTGGTTGCATAAAATTTATTGTTTATTTGCCTTTTGTGTTTCAAAAAAGTATGAAACAATTTTTCAGCTGATGCCAATTGGGTTATTCCCCAACTGGTTTATTTGAAGACACAAGCTTTTGCAGCTTTGCTCCTTTTTCAGGCTTCAGTAAGAGAGGCGGCATCAGGCACAGAATTTAGAAGCAAAAGATTAAAGGCTCATAGAACTGATGCAAATGCATTGAACAAACCAAAAATAGTTATAAATGTCACATCTAGGGCAACCACACTGCACTATACACTCCCACACATGCACACATATGCACACATTCTCACTCAAACACACACACACACTCAATTACTCACACAGGCCCTCTCTCACACACACAGTCTCTCTCTCACTCTCTCTCTCTCTTACACACACACACACACACACACACACACACACACAAACACACACTCGTGCGCGCGCGCACAGACTTTGCATTTGCAGGCTTATAATTGCAGATGCATTCTATATTGTTCAAAAAGTGCACAATTTGTAGACAATGTAGAATTTTATAAATTTGTACTTTGGAAATAAAACCAGTCTGACTCTAAGCTGATACACAGCCAGGTTCTAAACAAGGCCTTACCCCTAAAATGCGGTCTGACCTGAGATGCCAACTCTGTTACCTGATAAAACCTTTAGTTATCTCGGGACAGTGACTTGAAAGAAATTCTGAGATTTGCATATTATTCCTTTCTGACTGATTGATGATTTAGCAGCCATTTTACATTTATTCAACACATTTATACCAGTTCTATGGCCTTTTGATCTTATGCTTCTAAATTCTGTGTCTGATATTACGTCTCTCACTGACACCTGAAGAAGGAGCAAGCCTCCAGAAGCTCGTGTCTTCAAATAAACCTGTCGACTGTAACCTTGCGTCATGTGACTTTTTTCTTTCCTTGTTCAACCCAGTCCAACATGGGCACCTCCACATCATTCAATACACTAGACATTTTAGAATTATAGCAGCGATGTTTTAAAAAAGCACTGTCAAAATGTATGTTGGCAATTGTTTTTTTTTGAAATGGATGCCTCTAACATTTGCTCACGAAACATCATTCATGTGAGGAAGTAAACATGCTCCTGTCCATCTCTGCTGTGTGTGAAATTATGTGATATGTTCGAGTAACAGGATGATTCCATGTGAAAGGAGAGCAGAGACAGTGGAGGAATGGGTGATGAGGGGATATGGACTGAGGCTTGTATGTGTCTGTTAAAACCGAAAACATGAGAGCTGTAAGCACTGTTTCCACTTATTAGCCTTTTGAGTTTGGCAAAATCTGCACTTTCCCTGTAAATTTATTGGTATTGCAACTGCATGTGTAGGAAGAGCACCCTCTGCAGTTACAGCATCACCAACATAGCCTTTCAGATTATATCTCCCCATGCTAGAATTCCAATCAGTTTCTCTACAATCTATATGCATCCGTGTGATTCCCTAAAGAGTTAGAAATAGCTCAATCAGTCCAGCTGTCATCTTTGCAAACTCAAGGGAACACAAGCCAAGTTGATGCAATCTGTCCTCCTAATTGAACTCTTTAATCACAGGTACATTAGTTTGTGGCTGGTTGGCTCGCCGAGCTGGTTCATTGTTGTTCCGGAGACGTTTCATTACCCTGCTGGGTAACATCACCAGTGCAGCTTCCAATGAGGCACTGTTGTGTTTTCCCGCCTGGTATTTAAAGTCTGGAGCCTGATGAGCTAGATGAACTCACTTCTGGTTTTCCTTCGCAATAGAGTGTATATGAGGTTGAGTTCTATGTGTTTGTTGATGGCTTTCTTCATGGAGTACCAGGCTTCTAGAAACTCATGTGCTTCTCTCTGCTTTGCATGTCCCAGGATCTTGGTATTGTCCCAATCAAATTGGTGGCTCTCCTCATCCATGTGGATAGAGATGATTGAGTATTGGTTCTGTCTGTTTGTAGCCAATTGGTGTTCATGTGTCCTTGTTGTTAATTTCCATCCTGTTTATCCAAAGCAGTGTTTGTCACAGTCTCTGCAGGGAATCT